>NC_136008.1:1611843-1901843 GCF_048128805.1 Centroberyx gerrardi | reverse complement strand
TAAGTTAGGCCTGCTCACAACACTAGCAGCTACAGAAACACACAGCTCAAAGGTTCAGCAGGGCGGCCTCCACTGTTGGAAATGGGAGCGAGCGAGGGGGGAGGAAGGTCGGCATCAGCTGGTTTAAATCATCCGCGTTAGCCAATCAGCCAGCAGCAATCCCGTCCCCTAAGCCAATCCAGGAGCACCAACACCTGAATCTCATCACACACACACTGAGAGAAGAGAGCTGTTAACCCACACAAACAACACAAATGACCAGTCATAACAATAGTAATACAAATGTGTACGTGTGTGTGAGTGTGTCTTTCTGTATTCCTTTTAGTTAATGTGTGTGTATGCATGTTAGTGGGTTTGTGTGTGTCTATGTTTGCATGGTTGCATTTTAATGTGTACGTGTGTGTGTGTGGACATTTGTATCCTGTTTGTGAGGGGATGTGAACATATGTAAGACACATCTGGGTTAAGGCAGTAACAGTGATGAATGTTTTTGGAGGGAGTTTCTCTGTAACTTCAAAGTTACAGAACCGAGAAAATAAATCAGATTTGTTCAGTTTGTCGGAGAGCCAGGGACGCTGATTATTTGGCTCTCGCTGACTCCACTCTGGTGTTTGTGGAATGTAATTCGGGTTCAAGGCCGTCTTTAGATCTTGAGGTGACTACGTGGGAGCCGGTCTTGCTGATGGTTCTGTTTCTCTTGCTCAAAGACACTTCAGCAGGGACTCGAACCCGAGTCTCTTTACCTACGGTGGCCGAGACGTGTCGAACGAACTGCGTATCCAAAACACTTTGCAAATTCCATAAACACAAGCACATGAACGGAAAACACAAATGCAAAAGCCACAACATAACAACGGAAGTGAGCAGCAACGGATGTTGACAATGAAACGGGCCGACTATTATTGCCGGCGGCAGTGTTTCCCGCAGGATTTTGTGAGACTGTGGTGGGTGGACCTCGGACCCTCTAGGGGGGTCCGGGGGCATGCTCCCCCCGAAGAAAATTTTGTACATTTTAAAGTTAAATGCATCAATCTGGTGCACTTTGAGAGTAAAATTAAGAGGCTAGATCTATGAAGAACTTTGTGCTCTTGTAAACAATTTTGTGCTCTAGTAAACAATTTAATCATAAACACATTGTATAGATATGAAGGGTGATGACACTGCAAAAAAGTCACACCCACAAAGCATGGTAAACGAGACGGAGTTTAACGCAGTTCACAAATGGTCAAAACACAAAATCGACTAGATAGCATACATTTGAGCCATCAAAGAAATGAAGCCAAAGTGGTTACCTGTGTTGAACTGGTTTATTTTTTAGAAAATAAATACTGGATGAGGAGGGCACATCGTCTCATTTTTCCCTGTTCAACTTTGTAGTAGAAAAATTTAAGCTTTTAGCCAAAAAAAGACGTATTTCCAGTGTTTCCCCTGCTTCTCCGTCTCTCTCCTCTGCTCCTCTGCCACAGCGGACTGCATTCAAACAAAATCCGGGAATGCGGCACCAGTGTTGCCAACTAATTTTCAGGGGAAGTTGCTACAGGCAGGTCGATTTGTTGCTAAAAGTTGCTAAATGACGTTGTGATGTCATTGCGTGATGACGTCATTACGTAATGACGTAAAACTGCGTCATTACGTAGAATACACAATGACGTTACTCAAATTGACTGTCCATCTCTGCGAAAAATATGATTTGAAATTTGTTAGTTTAGATTTGTTTGTTTATTATCACATAATTTTATTTGTAAAAGTAAACACAACACATTTTTTATGATCTGATATTTTTATTTTTTTACCTTTTTCAAGACTAGCTTAATTTTCGTCTGCAGTGAGCGCGCTAGCATGTAACTTAGTAACGTAACTGAAGGCTTAGCCCTTTTCAGATTGTTAATGCTACTTTGTGGAGGAAATTCTAAATTTGTCTTTTTTCAAATTGTGACTTCCTAACCAAACAATTGTACTCTGAACTGAATGTGTTTAAATGATTTGACCGCATGCTGCTGCTGCTGCAGGCAGCCAACAATAATTGCTGCTGCCTGTGCCTGGCTGTTGAGCCGAGCCTCACTACTGCTGACGTCACTCACAATGCACTTTTGCAGCCAGGCAGACAGACCGTGTGTTGTGACTGAGTGTGTGACAGAGAAAATCGTTTTTGTGTCATTTAGAGGGAAAATGCGTGCATTTTAGCATTTGAGTCACTTTTCAAAAGTTGCTAAAAGTTCCAAATAAATTTTAAAAGTAGCTAAATTTGTTGCTAGGTGCTTTTTGAAAAAAAAGTTGCCAGGGTAGTCTGAAAAGTTGCTAAATCTAGCAACAAAATTGCTAAGTTGGCAACACTGTCCTCCCCGCAGGGTTGTGCGGAGGTGTGGGTGTGTTTATTTGTGCTTTAGAACGTAACCGCTGTGAAACAATCAGAAAATAAAGTTTTATTCCTCTGATTCACTGGCTTTGTTCTCGCCAGTGCCGCTCTCTCTCTTCATTCACTCTCTAGCTCGCTCGCCCACCGCTCTCTCTCTCTCTCTCTCGCTCGTGAAGCCGGAGAGGAGGGGCCAACTTTGAATGGTTTGATTACAAACAGTAACCGACAATTGCTGCATAGTATGCCTTTAACGTTAATTATCAATGATAACTTCTGCAGTAACGTTATCTGTTTGCTGTCGTACATTGATAATGATAAATTGTGTTTGGACTAGTGGATAACTGCAGTGGAAATTATGTTGTGTCCTCAACAAAAGAAAAGGTGTCTCGAGTCATGCAGCCAGGAACGTTCCAGTGCGTATGTGTGTGTGAGCCGTGTGTGAGCCATAGTGTGTGAGCGTGCGAGTTTACAGCAGCGGGGGAGGGGCTGACTGACGGAGTGAGAGATGCTTTGCTGAAGGACGCCACAGTCTAGGTAATTAATGGGAAACACTGCCGGCGGACTATTGTTGCCTGCACGTGTGGAAGAGGAAAGTTCATAATAGCCTAACGTTAGATGGCAGAGTACATAAATATGAAAATATAAAGACACTGAACAACATTGCTCATTTGTGGCAATCACATAGCGATAGTAATCATAGCTAGCGAACGTTTCACTTCACAAACGGGCAAGAACTTTCCTCTTCCACATGTGCAGGCCATAATAGTCGGCCCGTTTCATTGTCAACATCCGTTGTTGCTCACTTCCGTTGTTATGTTGTGGCTTTTGCATTTGTGTTGTGATTTTTGCATTTGTGTTTTCCGTTAACGCGCTTGTGTTTTTTGAATTTGCAAAGCGTTTTGGATACGCAGTTCGTTCGACACGTCTCAGCCACCGTATTTAACCACTAGGACACACTGCTGCCCAGCGTCAGGTTAGAGTAGTGCTGAGGGGCTGGGGGGTGGGCGCAGTAATGGAAGGTCCTCAGTATTAAGGTCATTTGTTTTGTGTGTGTGTGTGTGTGTGTGTGTGTGTTCCAGCCATCTCCTCACAGTGTTCATGGGATCTACTGCAGTCCAGCTGATGGGAACCCACTGCTCCTGACCGCCGGCTCCGACATGAGGATCAGGTCTGAACGAGTCAAACCTCCACACTGCAGCAACACACTGCAACCTCGCTGCAACCTCGCTGCAACCTCGCTGCAGCCTCACTGCAGCCTCACTGCAACCTCACTGCAACCTCACTGCAACCTCACTGCAGCCTCACTGCAGCCTCACTGCAGCCTCACTGCAACCTCACTGCAACCTCACTGCAACCTCACTGCAACCTCACTGCAACTACAAAACATCTCTTGCAGAATTCAGTTCAGTTACATTTTTTTGTCCCTGAGCCAGTTGGATAAAGACATACAGTATAAACATAAATCTACAAAAGTACATGAAACACACACACCACAAGACACATCAGTCATAAATTATTATCCCGAAAGAAATTTGGTCTGCAGCGGGCATCGAAACACATCAGGTTACATAAAAACATAAAAACATCGACAACAACAAGCATCAGAAATATAGAACACAGAAATTCCCGGAATAAACCAACAGCTCAAGTAAAAAGAAACTGGAAAACCAAAAATGGGAAACAATACCAGATCTGATATTATGCACTGCAAGTGAAGTGCAAAATAAAGTACAACATCAAATTGAGTAAAGTGCTGTGCAGTGGCAATAAGTAAAATATAATAAATAATATAAGGGTGTGCAAGTCTAAAGTAAAAAGTTAGGCTAACAAATTAAGCCTTTGGCCCGTGTTCTTGTTATTGGCATTCTGAAACGGCGGCCAGAGGGAAGGAGGTCAAACTCCTTATAAAGTGGGTGGTCAGGACAGTTAAGAATTAATTTAAAATTAATTTAAACTGAACACTGGCCTCCTGACTGCCCTGTAATAAATAAATCATCCAGAGATAATTTAATGCACAGGAGATAAGAGTTCCTGGCTCTGCTCCGCTCAGCTGGGCGGTCTGAACCTTCTGCCAGAGGGAAGAAACTCAAACTCCCCATAAAGAAATGCTTTATGTTTGTTTCTGGTTTCCATAGCAAAGAAATTACAGAAAAGGTCACAAATGACTCAATCTCTTTCTGTAAAATTCACATAGTATTAGTATTTGAATGTAATCTGGGAATTAGGGTTCATGACGGAAAACATTTGTCTGTCTTCTCATCTGTGGAGGAATTACTGTTTATGAATATTTTACAAATTTTACAAAAATTCAGAAATGTTTTTACTAAATTGCATAGTGTCTTTCTAAATGAGTTAAGTTTTCTAGGTGTTGACAGATGACCCTTCAGGCGGGGGATGTGTTGTGCTGAAGCTGTTGTCGTGCCGCTCCAGGTTCTGGGACCTGGCGTATCCGGAGCGCTCGTACATCGTAGCGGGAGGAGCCAACGACTCGCTGCACTGCCCGTCGGTCCTCTACAGCCGCAAGATCATCGAAGGCACCGAGGTCGTGCAGGTACGCGGCCTCCAGATAGATCCGCATCACAGAATATGTTTACAAATGATGTTCATCCACCTTTCAGTGGATATTTAGAGAAAGTCAGGCTTTACCTCCATCTGCTTGTTACATTTGAACAGATTGACCTCTGCCTTCAGCATTTGTTTGATCTATATTGTTTTTTACTGTGATTGATGCAGCCTCTGTAACGGTTTCTGTTTGTTTAGCGTTTGTCTTCCTGGTTTGATTTTCTGACGAAGTAGCACGTGAAAGCAACGCTGTTTAGCCGCCGGCTTGGAAGTCCTGGATGTCGGACTTTCCCACCAGCACCTGAACGCAGCATGATAGTTCTGGCAAAAACAAAACGCCAACTGATCCTTCGGTCGAGAGAGAGGGAGAGAGAGAGAGGGAGAGAGAGGGAGAGGGAGGGAGAGAGAGAGGGAGAGAGAGGGAGAGGGAGGGAGAGAGAGAGAGAGAGGGAGAGGGAGGGAGAGAGAGAGAGAGAGGGAGGGAGAGTGAGAGAGGGAGAGAGAGGGAGAGAGGGAGAGAGAGAGAGAGATCTGTCCACCAAGTCTCAGCCAAATCTGTTTGTAGCTTTTGAGAAATATCTGACTAACAGACAGAGAGGTAGAGGTAATTAATTCCCCATTTTTAGGAGGTTCATCCATTTCTTTATTAAATTATGAAGCATTTCGTCCTGAGACAGAAGGGCAGGACAGTGACATCAGACCTTCAGTCCGCCCAGAGAGGGACCTGAACTCACAGACAGACTGGACATGAGGATTAGAAGATTAGAAGATTAGAAGAAGAACATTACCGGCCACTGGACGGGGTCTCTACTGAGGGAGTCTGATGATAATAATAATAATGCTTATTTAATAATTAGGGCTTTGTTGAAAGAGTGAGTGTGACGGTTGAGACTGCAGAGAGAGGAAGATAAATAAACGGCCACTCTGATATTTTATTCAGCATTTGGCAGTCAAAATAACTATTTTATTGGGATCAATCTGCTTCAGTCAGTGATTTATAAATGATGTTATATATCTTCATTATTTAAGGATTCTCTCAACACATTCTGGAAAAAAAAAAAATATTACACTTGAATTTACTCTGGCCTTTATTCCAGTGTCTAACCAGTGTATGAAGTGTACACAACGTTAGTACTCAATCATTATCTCCCTTATACATAATGTACAATACTTGGTCTAACAACATATTTTAAGTACAAAGTGAACTCCTTCCACCATCTGCTGCCAGAAACTCTTTCAGCTTTATCTCCGTTTGCTCTGGAAGAACAGAAGAAGAACCTCTTCCTGTTTTGTGCCGTAAAGCGATCCAGCAGATTTCCCTCCAGATCCACCAGGTGAGAAACAATGGAGGATGCAGAGTAGAGGCTGTTTACTGTAATTATTCTGTCTCTAAATTAACGTGCTAATGATTTATTGGTGGTAAAATGATACACATCGCACCTTTAATCTGCACTTTAATGTGAAAATAAACTCAGTCAACACATCTTCCAGAGCAAACGGAGCTAAAGCTGAAAGAGTTTCTGGCAGCAGATGGTGGAAGGAGGGAAAGGAAGATGGAGAAATCACTTCCAACATGTTGATCCTCTTCAGGGAGGGGGGAGGGGGGGCAGGAGGCAACGGGGCTGATGGGAAATGTAGTCTTAATGTGGAGAAACACTAGAACTAACAATACTACTGCTGTGAGACAGAGGAGACCGATCAGCTCCAACATGGACTCATTTGTTTACAGTCATTACAGTAATATTAATTTGACAGTGATTTATTGATGTTAAAATGATGCTTATTATCCTTCTGTCTGGTTTTCAGCTGCAGTCTCTGGGTGTGAAGTTAAAAATAAAAAGTAAAACCTGTGTTGTGTGTTGTTGCAGGAGATCCACAGTAAGCAGAAGAGCGGGGTGGTGGAGGACTCGCCCCGCCGCGGCCCAGAATCCCTCCCTGTGGGACACCATGACATCATCACCGACATCGCCACCTTCCAGACCACGCAGGGCTTCATCGTCACCTCGTCCCGAGACGGCATCGTCAAGGTGTGGAAGTGACCACCCACCACCGCTACACACACACACACACACACACACTCACACTCACACTCACACACACACACAGGTAGGATACTTGTGTGTATGGGCAAGAACTTGCTCTGTGTGTATCTTTCTTTCTCTCTCTCTTCCACACACATATACTCTCTCACTCCTCACACACACACACACACACACAAACAGTACAGTAACCTTTATTTCATTCACAAATATGAAATCTGACCTGTGGTTTCCAACCTGTCACATTTGGTCAGTGATGTTCATGTGAGATGATTCAAGACAACGGAGCGAAGTCCTCCAGATAGATCCGCATCACAGAATATGTTTACAAATGATGTTCATCCACCTTTCAGTGGATATTTAGAGAAAGTCAGGCTTTACCTCCATCTGCTTGTTACATTTGAACAGATTGACCTCTGCCTTCAGCATTTGTTTTATCGATATTGTTTTTTACTGTGATTGATGCAGCCTCTGTAACGGTTTCTGTTTGTTTAGCGTTTGTCTTCCTGGTTTGATTTTCTGACGAAGTAGCACATGAAAGCAACGCTGTTTAGCCGCCGGCTTGAAGGTCCTGGAATGTCGGACTTTCCCACCAGCACCTGAACGCAGCATGATAGTTCTGGCTAAAAAAAAAACGCCAACTGATCCTTCGGTTGAGAGAGAGAGAGAGAGAGAGAGATCTGTCCAAATCTGTTTGTAGCTTTTTGAGAAATATCTGACTAACAGACAGAGAGGCAGAGGTAATTAATTCCCCATTTTTAGGAGGCTCATCCATTTCTTTATTAAATTATGAAGCATTTCGTCCTGAGACAGAAGGGCAGGACAGTGACATCAGGCCTTCAGTCCGCCCAGAGAGGGACAGACAGACTGGACATGAGGATTAGAAGATTAGAAGAAGAACATTACTAATAATGCTAGTAATGTGTTTCTTCATAGAAATATGTCCGCCTTCCTGTTCTCAATGCCGTTTCACTTACAGAATCATTTCCATGGTGAACAGTGACTAAAGAGACAAAAGCAGATTTACAGTTTTCATTTCAACAGATTGTATTCATGATTTTTTTTTTTTTTGTGGTTTTCATTTTTGGGTTTTGGTGTCTCAGCTGCTCCTGCAACATTTGCCTTTTATGTGGATCAGTGAAGAAGAGTCGCCGACCGCCACACCGCCTCTGACTGTTAGAGACGATAACATTTGAACGTCTCGGTTATAAACTCTCTTTGGTCTTTTCTGTTTTTCTTCGGTCTTTGTTCTCAAACTTCGTCCCTGCTGACCGCAACAGAAACACTGTAGAAGTAAATGAGAATTTTAAATGAAAACCCTAAATCTGCTGTTGTCTGTTTATGGGACGTTTCACACAGTAACTGATTCTACACAAAATAACACTGAAAGCAGGTTGGGGGACAAACTTTCTGTGAGAAATGTAAAATAATTTTTTGGGTTTTTGGCCTGTAAAAATTATTCTTGGCAGGTACAATTTTCAAGGAAGTGAATTTCACAGTGTCTAGGTCGACTTTACCTGCGTCATGACTGACTCATCAGAAACACACACACACACACACACACATTCTCTCTCACCCCCCTGCAGTCTACGTTAGTAGATTTTTGTAAATAAGGTATTTTAAATCTGTTGATTAATATAAATTGTGATCAGAAACTTGTACAAAATATGAAATCAAAATGCTAAATTTGTTTTTCAACGACATTTGCTGCAAAAATACCAATCACTGCTGATGAACCATGTGACATTTCACTGTTTGTCCAACAACTCAAACGTGTCAATAAACTGGTGTTTGGCCAAACTGAGCGCTGCCTGGTTTACATCTTCTTTATATTTAGGGGTCCGAGCACGGAGCGCTGGAACACTATTGTTATTGTACAGATGATTATTATTTTTCTTCTTCTTCCCTACAAGTATCTGTATCTCACAAACCTTAATGTGGATGTCTGTAAATTGACGGCGAAGAGCGCAGCTCTGTGTGGGATCCAATATGACATCATCAGTATGAGACTGAATGTGGCGTTTAGCCCACAGGAGAGAAACCGTCTGTTAGTCAGAGACGCCCTCTAGAGGCCATCTGACCAAGAGACACCTCACTAAGCACTGACTGACTGACTGACTGACTGACTGACTGACTGACTGACTGACTGACTGACTGACTGACTATATGTTTGAAATTTATTTAAAGGTCCATCTGGTGTAAAGCAGGACTCCCTCTCCTCTGTGATGATAAAGGAGTTGGATGTGTATCTAAACATGGTGAAAGTATCAAAACTAAATCCACACAATCCATATTAGAAAAGCGAGCCTCTAAACGAGCCGTTTGGACTTCCGTAACTTTGTGGCGTCACAAAGGTTCGCTCATTATCATTTCTGTAAGAAATAATAGACTAACAAAGTGTTTTTTTCAAAGCGGTCGAGCGGTCGTCATTTGTTTGCGTTCTTGGAATATTAAGGAGGAGATTTTCTGTGGACCTAAGGGCTCGACCAGGAACATATTTATGCAGCACATCATTTATATAGTCAGGAGCAAGTCAATTTAGAGATTTATAAATAAATAAAAGAATCTTAAAATCTATTCTAGCACTAACTGGTAACCAGTGTAGAGATTTCAAAACAGGAGTAATGTGACATTTTCTGTTTGTACCTGTCAGTACTCTAGCTGCACTGTTCTGGACCAGCTGTAGCTGTCCGGTGGTTTTCGTGGGCAGTCCTGACAGCGATGCATTGCAGTAATCAAGCCTACTAGTGACAAATGCATGGACCAGTTTCTCAGCATCATGTGAGGAAAGGAGAGGCATAACTTTGGAAATAATTTTGAGTTGATAGAAGGCCGTCACTCACTTGTCCCTTTGTTTAGTTTCCCCACTGTGGCTCACTGAAGAGGAAGTTGGCAGAGTGGGAAAGCTCTCAGGTCTTTGGACCACAAGATCGTGGGTTCTAATCTCTGATGAACTGTGACCATTTTGAAGTTTAATTAAAAGTAAATCAACACTAAATCACACAGTGCAGAAAACACAAAGCAGGTGTTTGACATCATCTGTCAGTGGCAAAATACGGTTTTCTGGCCCATGTGACTTACTATTGTTTTATTCATTAATGGAGAGCACAACAATGTTCTATAAAGTGATTAGCACTGTCAGTCTGTCAATCATAGGCTGCAGTATCACACTACTTCTCCCTCTAGGTAGTTTCTCCTCAGTAAACCTGTAACAGGTGTTTGGCTCAGTAGGTGAAGGGAAGTTTGTCCTCTCTGAAGTCATTAGTCGTCAAGAACCAGGATCATGTGTTCTAATAGAAAGTTTGGCCGTTGTTTTGTGAATAACTAACAATGTGGTTGCAATGAAATGATGAACTTGACAGAAGTCAGAGGCCAACACAAGAGCCGGTGTTAAGCCGTAACTAACAGACTGCATGTCAGGTTTTGTGTGTCTTTATACCTTCTGTAATGTTTTGTCTGTCTGTCTTTTCAAATTGTGCTTGGACCCCGCAATTGCCAATAAAACATTTTTTGAGGATACAGTGATATGATTTGAAGATTTGATGGTAAATAAATTGATGAATAAAAAGAGCGATCTATCCTGCAGGACACATTGTTGTGAAATGTTTTTCACGCTTCATGATCAAAAAACATTTCTCTCTTCTCATCTTTTCCTTGCACTTCTCTATCATCAAGATCATTCTGGGGTCACGGGAATATTTGTTCCATGTGTTGTCAGGGTGTTGTGACCTCTGACCTCTGACCCCTGACCTCCTCACTGTTGGCTGCTTGTAATGTCGATGATGTAGGAACTGAGGCTTCTTCTGCAGTTGAGCTCATCGTCTGGATCCCCGCCTAAAATGTAAAGTATGTCCGGACTCGTCATTAATTCCTCGTAATAACAGAGATTTAGAAATGTCTGACCAATTTGGATGACAGCCTGACGCACCACCTGTGTGTAAACACTTCTCACATCGCCTTGTTAGCATAATCCCCCTATAAATACTGTAAGAGACCAGCTGCTCGCTATTTTTCGCAGCTTTGTATCATAAACATGTCACGCCTCCAGGCCGACCCAACCCCCGACAAACAAGCCAGACAAGCACACACCGCCCAGGAGGAATTCCAAGGTTTTCTTTATTTTATTTTTTTTTTTACCAAGAAGCACCATTGGTCGGTTCGATAAACCACGGACACCGAAGTGATCTTCCATCTCCAAACAAGTGGGAGAGAGGATGACATACAGAGCGACTCGCTAGAGAGAGAGAGAGACAGAGGGAGAGAGGGAGAGAGAGAGACAGAGGGAGGGAGAGAGAGACAGAGGGAGACAGAGGGAGAGAGAGAGGGGGAGAGAGAGAGGGAGAGACAGAGACAGAGAGGGAGAGAGACAGAGGGAGAGACAGAGAGACAGAGGGAGAGAGGGAGAGAGAGAGACAGAGGGAGGGAGGGAGAGAGAGAGAGAGAGAGAGGAGTTCCAGGCCTTTTAAGGCTCAGACTCAGACCTGAGGCGAGCTGCAGCCTCTTCAGACGGCTGTTTATCTTTGTGGAGTAACTGTGATGCTGCAGATTCCAGGATCTACACACTCAAACAAACCCCCCCTCCTTGCCCCCCCCCCCCCCCTAAAGCGATGATCTGTCCCGTCTTCCTGCAGCATCGATGTAAAACCCAAACAGCTAGAATCGTGTTTCCTCTCCCGTCCGCTTGTTTGAGATGGAATATCTGGGATATCGGTGTCCTCTAACTAACAGTTGCATTACGAATGCGGCTCCGGCATCCGCGGCATTTCCCTGCGCTGATGTGCGTCCGGCGTCGGAGCCAATACGCACATCTCCACCTGGGGCCAGATGTATAAAGGGAGCGGACCCTCGTAAAAATGACGGATGCAGCGCTGTCTGTGCAGTTTGGGATGCGTGAACAAACACACCTGACACCATAATGTGTTTTTCCCTCGCAACTGATACACACAATACAAGTTCAAACACAGGATAGCAGTGATAGTGATAATAAGGAGCTGAATTATATTATGTGGCAAAGCTGAATGCCAAGAACTGACAATGTGCAAAATGTTGACTATTTCTCTACTTACATGGATCTCAGTCTGCATAGTTGCACTTATTGAGAGCTACAGGTTTTGTTTGCTTTCACTATTTGTCATTAAGCATGAAAAAAATGGAAAAACAGGCAAATGTGAGTCATTTCAACAACCATTTATGGTTAATTGTGGGAATTTAACAAGTGTGGACAAAAATCTCATTCACATGAGCACAATTTAATGTTGACGGGAAGATTTCTTCTCGTTTCCACCTCTGTACGTATGAAGCTTTTATTAGTGTTGAGTCTCGGCAAACTTTTATACATCTGGCCCCCGGCTTCACAGCAACAGCACCTGATGTTTCTGACTCACTAAGGCAGACCTGAAGTTTGGGGGTTCGTAGTGTCTCTGATGAGCTTGGGTCGGGAACAGTTACAGGTGGAATCAACATTCAACAGTCAATAGTTTTCTAAGGCAGCTTGTTTTCCTGATACATGTTCTGCGTAGAGCGGCGGTTTTCAGTTCTGTGCCATCGAGGTCCGAGAGTCTCCGGGTTTTCACTGCGGCAGCTGAATTCACCGATTAGCGCCTGCAACCAGAGAGGAGGAGGTAACCGGCGAACGGAGCTGCTGGAGTGTTTTGTTTTGGATGAAACCGTCGGCCTCCACGGACCAGAACTGAAACCCGCTGATCTAGAGGCCGGCTGATTCTTCTGAAGTGCCTCTAAACCCACAAAAAAAGACTAGGGAAGTGCTGTGCTCTGATGAATCCGGAGTCGACGGGCGGAGCTCTGCGCGGCGTCTCTCCGACGCTCCTCCTCCTCCTCCTCCTCATCGACTCTTGGTCAGACAGAGGCTCTCGCACTCCTCCTGCGTCCCGAAGCGGTTGTCGTTGCCGCCGCAGCCGCCGTACCAGAAGCGAGAACATTCACTCTGTTCGGTGTCGAAGAACCACTGCATGGTGTAGTTCTGGCAGAGGCCGACTTCCTGGCTGAGGAAGCAGGCGTCTGGAGGGAGACCAGAGGCTCTTATCAGTATCGATGGTTATTGTACACAATGTCAAACCAAATCACTAAAGCTGCAGTAGACAACTTTGCACACCGGCGGCCCCAAATGGCACAAGTGAATGCATGACAACCCACTTCAAGTTAAAGCTGTGTAGCTCTGGTAGTGTCTTGGGTTGTGTCTCTTCCTCCAAGATAAAACCCCAAAATCAGTGATTCTGTGATCTGTTGCTCCGGTAGAGGAGACTGGAGAATTGTGTTTTTTTCCACGACGCAGCTGAGGGCATCACAAGGCAGTCAGTCAGTCAGTCAGTCAGTCAGTCAGTCAGTCAGTCAGTCAGTCAGTCAGTCAGTCAGTCAGTCAGTCAGTCAGTCAGTCAGTCAGTCAGTCAGAAAGTCAGTCAGTCAGTCAGTCAGAAAGTCAGTCAGGTAACTCTTAGTGAGATGATGCTTCATCAGATGGCCTCTAGAGGGCGTTTTTGACTGTGAGCTGCAGTGTTTCCATACAGACACAAAATCATAAGTTGGTCTGTATAGAAATGGATCTAAATGGATCTCTAATGCTCCTGATGTGACATCACATCCTGTCTGTAATGTGGAGATGTACAGACAGCAGACCAGCAGACTGAACTCAGTCCAGAGTCTCTGGTGTGAAAACAAAGTGAAACTTAACATTCACAGTCAGGAACAGATCTGCAGTCAGTAACTCGTCTGTTTGAAAATAATAAGTTTACCAATAATTGTAAATGGGTGAAAAAAAGGTGGGAAACAGGACTTTGACAAAGCAGATTCTGACAACATAAATAAATAAATATAAAAAATGAGTCTCTCACGTGTTTTCCTCTCCTTGCAATTATTGGTAAACTTATTATTTTCTTTGTTTCATCTGCATAAGTTTCCAATCTCCTCTGCCGGAGCAACAGCTACACAAGCCAAGCTACTGCCAAAGCTCAACAGACCTTTCAGAGTTCCCCACAGTTCATTTGTATACAGAGTTGTGTGGAAGGCGGCTGTTGAAACGATCCAGAGCCAGACGGAGAAGCGGTTCTTACCCTTAGTGAGGACGCCGGCCTGCTCTGTCGGCAGCAGCGAGGTCGGCTCTGTCAGACACAACACAGTTAGCGGCAGGACAGACACGAGGAATTAATTTCATCAACAGACGCTGCGGAGCGACCGGGCCGACACCAACACAGAAACGTAAAGTCGTGTAAATCTCGTGTTTCCTGAGGTGAACTGAAGACGGTCACATATAAAACTATAACATCACTTACTGAGCTCACACCAGACTGAATTCAGTACGATCAGTTAGCAATTGAACACCAATTACCATCAAATTTAACAAGTCATGTCTCCACAATCCAAACATCAGCAAAAGGCGCACCATGAAAATACATGAAGGTAAAGGAGAAATCAACTTGTGGAGTGTGGACAGGAAACAGGAGAAAGCTGCAAAAATGATTTGGCATCTGAAAGTCCTCAAGAATTTAAGATCTAAGTAGGTGCAGACATAAATATCATGCTCCAGTTAAAATTATAATAATAATACTGGATTTTTGGGCTTTCAACAAAACAAAATTAGCATGACATTCCTCAAATTACAGCTAATCCGACCCAGTTGAACAGCAGAAGTCCTGGTAAATATTTGACTGCAGATCCAGTCTCCAGAGTCTCTGGAAGAGTTTGTTGATGTTAAACAGTTTGAACCCAGCTGACAGGCAGCGTGCATCTCATCACATCTGACTGGACTCTGTCTGTCGCTGCTGTGCTACAGACCGGCTGACTGCTACTGACAGAAGCTTTGAGGAGGTGAAAGCGTCCAGCTGCGCCAAATCATCCAGGAGCATATGGAAATTTTAATGTAATGTAATGGTTTCAATCCATTTATTGTTTTAATCAATCTATTTTATGTGAAGCACTTTAAGTTGCATTCTATGTATGATTGGTGCTATAGAAATAAAATTATTATTATGATTATAAGTAGTAGTATTAGTACTGTTATTAGTATTACTATTAGTATTGTTATTATTGTTATTGCGCTGAACAGTGAGTTTACACGCACCTCAATACTCCGATTACTGAGAGTTTGGGGAAAGAAAACAAAAGACATTTGACAAAAGAAGAAATCTGTGTGTTAACCAGATTACATTACTCTGATTATGACCTTACTCCGATTAAGATAATCAGATAAAGGCATTTACATGTTTCAGTAGTCGGAGTATCGCCTTAATCGGGTCAAATTATTAGTGTGCATGTAAACATATTCATTTTTGATACCAAAGCTGGTTTAGATTATTGAAATTTGATATGGTTCTAAAATTAAACCTCAAAACTTTGTGCTGAATGAAAACACATTCAAATATTTGGTAGATGAAATAATTTTCGTGTTGCAGTATGTGCCATTTGCTTTTTTAATCCAATCTCAGTTCTCTTCAGTAAAAATACTTGCAGACTTGTAGAAAACCCCACATCCCTTTCCTAAGAATCCACTACTTTCAAGCTTTTCAATTTGTTTTAATGCCTTAAAATCGATATTAAGACCAAAACTTGGACTAGATTGAGGCCTGCGCTGGTTTCTGTACTCGGTCTGTGTGCAGGAAGGACTTACTATGGGAGTGACAAGTCCGGAAACATTCATTTTCCGTGTTAAAGCGGTTGGCGTTACCGCCGCAGCCGCCATACCAGAAGGGCGAGCATGCACCGATGGCTCTGTCAAAGAACCATCGTTGGACATAGTCTGCACACTGGGTCCCAGTATCGGCATCCAGCTGACACTGGGCTGAAAGCAGAACACACACATTTACAACAGCAGACACACTGATCGTCCTACAGCAGCGGCTCTCACAGCGGGCTCTAGAGGAGTCCGGGGTCCCAGCAACAGGGAATAGTTTCATGTAACTTTTCTTTAATTCACTAAAAATGATCCCAATTAGAGAATTAATAACGGTGTGTTCACACTGCATGCAGCTTGATCGATGTGTCGCTCTACTCCAGAGGCTTCAACTGCTTTTATGCAGCGGTCTGCAGCTACAGATTTGAACCAAGCAGCCAAAACCACGGGGAAGTATTCTGAAGCCAATAAGGAAGAGGCGGCAGGCGGCGATTCCTCTAACGTCCGCTAGAGTCCGGCTCCAAAAAGACTCCAAACCTCCCAACTCCATGAAGTCAACGGACCACAACCAACTTCTGATAAAAATATAATGGCAATACATTTTTTTGACGAGGTTTTGGTCTCAGTAGCTAATTTCACTTCTTCTAAAGTGTGTTCTTACGGACATTTTCAAAATAATTGCGTCATTAATAGGATACAACAGTTATAAAATGGGGTTGTTTTCCAAGTGAATCAACTTCTCCAATTCTAAAGCAGTTCGTGAAACTAAATCACATCCGTAGGGAAACAAGGAAGCGCAGAAATCTGATTGGCTGTTGACGGAGGGTGACGGTGAAAAGTTCAGCCGTGGAGACGCCTCAGCTGAGTTCCCCCGGTCGCTCGGCTCGGAGGAGAGGAGAGGAGCGGACGGACGCTCAGTGTGAACACACCGTCAGATCAACGACTGAAACCTTCCCGTTTGGGTCTCTGGGGCTCAATCTGATCAAATGGGGATCCGTGGTTTAATCTGAATCCAATTTGAATCCGTGACATGAAAACACACGAGAGCCTCTGCTGCAGGAGAACACATGCAGGTTGATAAGGTCTAACTGAACTACTGTCCTACTCATGCCTCGACTAGAAGCTACAGGCAGGAACGTGTTTCTAACACAATCTAAGTTTAGTTCATTTGCAGTGTGATAAAATGTAGAAGCAGAGCGATTTAACAACACAGTCATAAATAAAATATAGTGACATAAATAACATATGAAGGAGAGATGCAATCAACAGTCAGTGCAGGTGAGATAAATAAACCCAGCATGCGTCCAGCCATGCAGCAGCTAACTGGTCAGAGTGTCCTGTGCAAAGCTGAAAGTGAAGTCTGTAAAAACTGTAGGTTCGTAGCACAAATCATCAACTTATTAAATGAGTTTCACTTCTTTTTAATTTTTCATAATGCATGAAAAATGAATTAATGAACTGATTAATTGTGCATCAAATCTACAGTTTTCCGTAACCTTGGTGCGTGCCTTCGCTCCATCTTTATTTTATTTGCTCTTTTGCTTTCTGCCTTAAATTCATATTTTATGTCCGATATTCTCCGCAGTCCTTGGGCTCCTGAGCGAGGCAAACTGCTTCAGAGTACAAGCTGCAGACCTGGAGGAAACGGTAGCATCAAATAATTCTTAGTGTTTGTTTCAACCTGCCTGGAGTACCAGATGGGTGGAGTTTACCACATCAGGACAGTTTAGTCTAAGTGATAAATTACAGAAAGATTGACTCCAATTCTTTTTTGTGATCTGGAACTCATTGTACTTTCCTGTGATGCAAACCCCACCCGTCTGGCACCTCAAGAGGATAAAACAAACCTTACTTTTCGCTCCAGGTCTGACGAGCAGCGTACTGACTGTGTGTGTGTGTGTGTGTGTTTGGGAGCGGAGTGAACACTACCGTTCAGGTTGGGTCGAGGGGGGAAACTCTGTCCGTCCCCTGTGGACAAAGTGTGGATGATGTCCAGCTGGCCGGTCGGCGTCTCCACGCCGGTCAGCGTCTCCACGCCGGTCGGCATCTCCACTCCGGTCGGCGTCTCCACGCCGGTCGGCGTCTCCACGCCGGTCTGCGTCTCCACGCCCGTCTGCTCCTGAAACTCCTCCCCCTCCACCTCCGCAAACTCGTCCACCCCCGCCTCCCCCTGCCTGGAAACAGACACAACCACATTATTGAACATTTAGTCACATTACTGCAGTCTGATATGAAGTAGAGGTCTTTGGGGGGCCTCTACGGATGCGCGGAATAGAGCTGGTGAACACTGTGGGGTGTGATTCCGATCAGAGAATCACTGAGGAGGAGCTTCAGTTTAGGGATCTTTATTCAAGGGAAGAATGTGGTTATCTGTCATTTACACACAACTTCCCCGAAACGGAAGAAAGTAAATGCAGCTCCCTAGCAAACAGACCGGGACGGACGCTCTTAAAGGGCCAGTGACCTAATACCGATAAACTCAAGTACATGTACAATACTAGTAATACTAGCTGGTATCCAAACAATGATGTTGCCAATAACATTAACGATTGCATTAACAAACATCCTATATCTTGAAGAATAATAAATAATGTGGGCAAATGAATAGTGTGGGCAACTGCAAACAGGCTCCCAATTGTCCTCTAAATTACCGACAACTAAAACACAAGGAGCCAAAGAAACTAAACTCTCTTAACAAGGGCTTTCCTACAGATTATTTAGCAGTCAGAACCACATTATTCAACATTAAATCAGATTAATCAACATTCAGTCAGATTATTAGCAACCACAACCAGATTATTCAACAGTCATGGTCAGATCGTTCAACAGTCATAATCAGATTATTTAAAAGCCACAATTATAATTATTTAACATTCACGGTCAGATTGTTCAACAGTAATAATCAGATCATGCAGCCACTTTAGGCTGTTAGCTTCTGTTTGTTCGTAGCATGCTAGCTGCCATATTGTTTGCTAGTAGCAATTCTGCAGCATTTCTGGCTGAAAAGAAAAGATATCAATTTGGAGCCAAAATCTTATGACTAAGAAATATAATGTATGAATATCTGTTATGATTAAGGTTGGAGTTATATATCATATGAGCAGTGATACTCTGTTCTCAGCTCTGATACAGTTCAGTTTCTGACCTGCTGAGCGGGCAGAAGTGTCAGCTGTCCTTTCAGCCTGTTGATGCTGATGAATAACGAGTTATAAACTTAGTGTGCATGTAGTAATTAATAATGTAATAATAATGTAGTAATTTTGGGTAGTGAATGCTGACCTGGATTATGGCACAAAGGATTGCAATATCAAATCCTGTGTATTGGTAAATGTTTAACAACCTTTGGCATGACTATTTAACATTCATAGATTATCAATCAAATAAGATTATTTAACATTTATAATCGAATTATTTAACAATCATAATCATTTTTATGTTTATATCCTGTTCATGGAACAAGTCAATGGATCAAAGTGTTTTTTAGGACTTCCCTGGTTCCTGCTCTTGTCTGAAGCGATAACACCGCTTTCATCTTCACATGATAAACCCAAACGCAGCGCTCCCTAATCTGAGCTTCTTCTTTGTCAGAATTAATGGGCGAAACACGGACCAGATAAACTTTGATGTGCTGAACCGCAAAGGAGAGATATTCAGGAAACAAAATGTCTGATAGTGGCAAAAACACTGCAGTTGAAATCCCTTTGATAAGTCTGATTGATGCCATATTTGGAATGTAGACATTTGGCTTTAATTTGTAGCTGCTGAACTGATGAGTCGACTTTCAAGCTGATTATTTGTATGTAGACCGGTACTGATGTGACAGTATTACCTTTATAGTCGTGCTGTTTCTGCTCAGGCTCAGTTGCCGTTTGGTTCGTTAGTATGTTTGTTTTGCTCCTTGTAATTTACAGCACTTATTACAGTTGTGATTATTACAGTGCACAATACTGCAGGCAGAGTGACTTACCCGACTATGAACACCTCCGGTCCCTGTTGGCTCTCCAGCTGGTCGCAGGTCAGTTTGAGAGAAGCAGGAGGGTAATCATTCATTCCACCTGGAATCAGCACAGAACATGTTCGCCATGTGAAGTCCATGCTTAGACACAATGTGATGAAATTAACAGCTGTACCAGAACTCTTTACATGTTTCTCCTTTATTTTCCTGGGTGTTAATTGAATGATGGCTTGAGATGCAACATACATTTTGGAGACAGCTGACGATAAACTCTGACCTAATTTCATGTAAAAGCCCTGCTGTGTGTGTGAGTCTGTTCTTACGTTTGAGGACGGAGAGGAAGACTCTGAGGAAGCGCTGGGCGTAGCCTTGCTCCGCGGCCTTCAGCTGGCCAACATAGATCAGATGCTGCTGTAGAGGCAGACTGGCCAGCTCCTCCACCTGCGTTCGGTTGTAGTTCTCGCCAACGGCCACCACGAAGAGCGCCACCCCCTGGCACTTGGCCTGCTGGGAGATGTAGTGCAGCTTGGCCTGGTCCCAGTAGGCCGTCTCGGCGCCGACCACGACCAGCAGCACCTTGCTCTTCCTGGGCCGGCTGGCCTTGAGGAGCACCTGGTTGAGGGCGAACTCCAGGGTGTGTCCCAGCGCAGAGGAGCCGCCCTGCTGCTGCATGTTCCGGACCAGGTGCGTCTTCATCAGGTTGTGGTTCTGGTAGGCCTGTAGGCCAAACTCCAGCTTGGCGGCCTGGCTGGCCTGCGCGGTCTGACCGTACAGGGAGCCGCTCTGCTGGACCACGGCCACCCGGGCCCGGTTGTCGGCCCGGCGGGGCTGCTGGCTCACGGCCAGCTGCTCCACCACAGAGCCCAGCAGCTCCTGGACACCGGTGAACTGGTCAGCCTGAATCTCCCTGGAGCCGTCCACCACCAGGGCCAAGTCCACATCCACCACCTGGGGCCCCGGGACCTCCTGGACGCTCGCACACTCCTCTAGAGGCCTGCAGGGGTCTGAAACACAGCAGCATTACCTTCCAACATCCTGCTACTGGGTAAAAACTGGAACAAGACTTCAGTGGTACCAGGTTATAAATTCTGATCTGTATTTATGTGTAATGATCATGAATGGACTTGAATTTTAAGGCAACTCATATTATTGTACGTTGCCTTAAAATGTGTTGAGTATTGAATGTATTTACCTAACCTGCCTTGCCATCTTTACATCTCCATAGTTTTACTCCACCTACACTTTTGCACACATTTGCGATATAAATCTAAAAAGCAATCTTGTCACTGTGCCAATGCAGCTTACAAATCTTAAACACAAAAACAAGGAATGAATTTTCAAAAAATGGAGATACTGAAAGAAATGAAAATAGGAAAGTAGTAAATTAAAGTAGGAATACCAAAGGAATACCAAAGTTTGCTGTCCCTATGTAAATTTATGTAAGCCTTTCCAGAAATATTACTGCATTGGTTTATCAGAAATATTAATCCTAGAAGGAGAACCTAGTGATCCTCGCTGCTTACCGTAGCAGATTGCACAGTGCTTGACCTTCCTCAGTTCAGTAGCCAGGTCCTGCGACCTCCCCAGCACCAAGAAGATGGAGTTCCCTGTGTCATCAGCCTGAGACGAAACAGCAGATGTCATTATTCACAGCTCAATATCTGCTTGCCAAAAGTAAAATGCTCACCGAGTCATTCTCAGTGGGATTTCATCTGACTTGTGGAGAGAGTCGGTAACATGACATGCAGCCACAGTAAGGAAAACCTTCCTGATACTGATACAGTCCACGTCTCATTTGTCTCAAGGCTTGATCTTTCTTTCACTTGTTATCTGAGATGCTGATGCAGTTGATGCCTTTGAAGCACCTTCAACTATCTTTCTTCAAATATGGCTGCGCTTTCTTAGTACTGAAGACATGTTCTTGGCAACAGACACTACATCTCTTAACTAAAAAGTGAGAGAATAAGCGCACAAGGAGTTGAAATGAAGTCATGGGCCAAGCAGTCAAACCTCCTCCTAGTCCTTCGGTCGTACCGCTGCTGTTCCCTGCCACGTGTTTAGAAGCTGAAAAAGGAGCTGGTCAGATGTTCAGCATGGACGTTCGTCTTTTGGCACGTGTTGTCCTGCTTTCACCAAGGAATGAGCAAAGACTACGCCTGGTTTGCACTGTTGTACTGTTGAAGCATTAGCAATAATCCCTTGGCTTCTACCTTCACGTCTGTTTGTCAGACTGTAATGAGACCTGAAGAGCTTTGTTTGTCTTTACTGTAATCACACAGTACTGATTCATGCTGGTGCTATTCGTCAGTAAGTGTCTCGAGCCTGAATCACGCCCTAAACACCTCGACCCAGATGTACACCTGATGACGTTCTTAGCATCGTCATTGCAAGTGACCCTTGGTTTGTTTGGTGAGCAAGTTGGGTGCAAGACAGCAGGAAGTTCATTCGTTGGAGCTTCTCATATCAAGAGTGAAGTCTACAGATCAAGTCTGCACTGAAAAAACACCCCTACTGGCCTGGATCTGAGAAATCTGGAGTGGAAAATGTTGATGTGATACTGATGTGACTTGGCATGAGATTTGGGAGGTTGTGGGATGCGAAGGCGGAGACCAGGACAATTCAGTGATTGGACATAACTTTCCTGCTGGGGGCTGGAAAGGTTTGGAGAGTTGTACGCAAAAGTTTGCACTGCGGTGGGGAAAATAGATTTGTGGAATACGAGAATCTCTTTCATCATGAATTGAGATACCTTGGGCACGTTCCCACTGTCCTGACACTTCTAAAATGGCAAACAATGTGATCTAGATGCTGCGTAGAGTTGAGGGTCATATGTGGGTCTGAGTGATTGCTTGCTCTGGGCCGACTCTTTGAAGTGTTGGAACTACAACATCCGGTTTGGACGGAGACTTCCTGTGGACACGGACGGAGCGTAAATGGGACGCAGCTAATGAACTCTGTTGGCAAACCGATCCTACCTCAAACGCCTGCAGAACAGCGGGAATGTTCCGCAGAGAGATGACAGCCGGGACGATGTTCAGGGCCCGGTACTCCATCACCGCGGTAACGATGTCCGTGGTGTCCTGGGACGGCCCGGCGGCGAGGAAGACGGCCACCTTCCTCATCCTCACTCCCTGACGAACGCGCTTGAAGACGTTCTGGGCCACGTAGCGCATTGCCGCCCCCAGGTGGCGCCGGCTACCCGTGCGCTCCGGAGCGATGTTCTTGACGGCTTCGATCAGCTGATTCTTGCGGTGGTAGTCGTGGAAACGGATCAAGTACTTGGTGTACGTGCTGTATCCCACCACGGCGACGCGGGCGCCCGTCGGACAGTTGCTCTCGGCGATGGAGACGTCCTCCAGCAGGGAGAGGAGGGCGGAGCGCATCCTCTCGAACGCGGCTGGCGTCACGTCTTCCGACATGTCCAGGCCGAACACCAGCTCGGTGGGATAGGCCGGGCACTCCGTCCGACCTGGGAGCCGAAATAACACCGAGTGTGGTGGAGAGGAGGAGATGGGTAGAAAGTAAAACCCTTACACACACATGTAAAACACCCTCCCCATGTTCAGATGTAGCCTGTGAAACGCCTACATAATAGCCAGATTAATCAGTATCATCTTTTTTTTCTAACACTCCTCAAAACTTACTTTTATGAACAGGATTTTGTATCATGTTCTACTTTATTCCTCTTGTAATGTTTTATTTGTTATTTTATAAGTTATGTGTCATATCTCCTGTCTTTCTATTCTTGACCCTAGAGAGCTGTCACCCTCTCATATTCCTACCTTACATTTTTTTTTTTTTTTGGTCTAATCACTTTTTGTGTTCATTTTATGCTTTCCTCTGTCCTCTCTTTTCGAGAAGTGCTCTATAAATAAAGTTAATTAGCATTATAGATCTTGTTAAGGAATCTTCCAATTAATCTGAAAGTTAAAAAAGTAACTGGACTACAACACATTGTTTGATGTTTTGCCTCTGTGTTCCCATTACTTCTGATGGGAACAAACACTGTGATGATTTAAAGTTACAATGCAGGTTTAATTTGCAGGGATTTTAATGGCCGAGTATATAATGACCTACAACCCTTTTTGTTCACAATCCCCCATTGTGGGATGCCAAATGTATTTGGACAGATTAAGACAAGTAAAGTCGTCAATTGTAATATTTACTCAAAACCCTTAGGAATTCAACTTGTAACACATAATCCCAGCCTTGTTGCATTTCATTGTATTTCTGTGATAATTGCGTTTGGACTACAGTTGCTCTAAATTACTTTTATTACTCTAGTCTAGTTTACTATACTGGTAAATGGCAGTAAATCAGAGTCTAAATTATCAACACAGCCTCATAACATTTTACTCCTGCTACAGAACATAAATAAACAACAGACATTAATAGCTAACAGTTGTTTGTCCCCATTAATTTCTCTTTTAAACACTGTGGCAGAATGTCGTGTAGCTGCCAGGCTTCATCTATAATCAGTGAATGACTTGAGACATAAATAATGATGTCAGTGAGCCAAAGAAAGTAAACTGAAGAGAGTGAAAAACTAGCTTTCTTAACATCTGGTTCGATCCCACTAACAGAGTCTCGAGAATAAAACCCAGAAGTCTCATATTGTACTTACTGCACCGTCCTGACAAACACAACACGGAGATACGTACCTTGGGAGCATGCTGTTTGGGGGAGAAAATAACATCATTTAGAGTTTAATTGGAATCATTAATACAGTTTGCCAGGGCATTGACAGAATTCACAGGCTTCTTGGTGAACAAGCTCTTTGATGAAGCTTGTTGTGTGAGAGGATGAGAAGATTGGTAGCAGGGAGGCAGTGGATTGTAAACCTACAAGGATTTTTAGGCTGAAATAAATCTTAGTAACTTGTAGTATCAAACTGATGGAAACTGTATGATCATTGGGTCATACTTTTTTCTGAAAATATGATTGATTTTTGTCTACATTGGTGGTTGTTTTCTCCTCAATGATCACCAACTGTAGGTTGTAGTTTACTCATTTTTATATTGACCACTACATCACTGAGTTTGACCGCTGCGTGTTCGTTATTTTGATTTCTACTGTGCTTTTAAGATGATGCAATGCTAACCAGTTCCATCCACTAAACATACACACTGTGCTTAAGCATTACCATTCACTGTAAGATAATATGCAACTTTACTGATCCCCATGGGGAAATAGGTAAGTAGTGAACTGAATAAATACCGGACACACACAGAGGTAAAACTGCTACCTGTCTTCTTCTTCTTCTTCTTCTTCTCACAAAACAGCTGATCAAAGAGCTTCCTGCCAAACGGTCGGTGTAAACACGTTTCTCAGGTGTTTCTGCGTCACTTACCACAGTTGTCTCTGATGTAGGTGATCAGCTCGCATTCCTGAGACGAGAGAAAGATGTCATCCTGTCATCCTGTGCAATGTCATATTTCATTCTGCCAGAGGTGTGACCAAGTCAACTTTGCTCAAGTCCCAAGTCAGTCTCAAGTCTTGAGGCACAAGTCTCAAGTCTAAATGTAGAACAGCAAGTCAAGTCAGAACAAATCAAGAGTCCAGTATCAATTTAATATCTTAAAGAAAACTAAATATCTAGGACTTTTCAATGCAATATGGTTTTAATAGGATAAAAACTTGGTAAGAGCATCATGAGTTAGATTTCTAGAATCAGTTTCAACTTCAATAAATTCAATCATTCCATACAAATTCAGAAAACAGAATTTAAATTCAGTCGTCCGCTGGAACAAATCTCATCACTTTCAATCTAAGTCATTTACACAAACACAAGATCTCAAGTCAAGACTTTAGAAACCTTTTCAAGTCATCAAAGTACAAGTCAGAGTCAAGTCCCAAGTCACCAGAACCCAAGTCAAGTCAAGGCTCAAGTCTTCTCTTCATGCATCAAGTCAAGCCTCAAGCAATTCAAACTGTGACTCGAGTCTGACTCAAGTCCAAGTCATGTGACTTGAGTCCCCCCCTCTGCATTCTGCATTGGTACATGGAGTGAGTTTACAGTTTACTTACAGTCTTGTCTCTAACTCCTGGAGGACCTCTGGGGCCCTGGATGGAGAAAAGACAGATATCACAAACCTCAGACATCATCATCATGTAGCACTGAGATACTCTATGGAGCGCTTTCAGATGATGTAACCCTAACCCCTCTGGCGGCCATGTTGGAGGTCCTCAGCTCTGTGAACAGCTGGTTGTGTTTCTAAATGTCTCAACAGAATTGAACAGACGGTTAATTTCTGTCTGTTTCTGACTGAACTGATCATTTCATCACTGATCCATCTGATTGATTTAGTGTTTAGATAATGTCAGCTTGTTAGCTAGCTAACCATAGTATCTGGTCAGCTAACCATCACTGTCTTGTTGTTAACACATCTGATTAGCACACTAGCTAACGTATCTAATAGCAGCTAGCGTTAGCAGTGGCTAGTAGTCCCATGTTAACATTGACATTGGTTAGGATGACCAGACTGGTCCCTGGAACTTGGTGCTTTGTCCCCGGTTGGCACTGTCCAGGAAATGTCCCAGATTTCCGCTCTCTGGACGGCGTTAGTGTTTCTGTCTCCTCACCCTGTGTCCTGGTGGTCCTGAGTCTCCGCCAACGCCTGATTCACCCGGCCTGCCTGAGTTCCCCTGCACCGTCACATCAACAAAGAAGTCATTGATAAAGCAGAAATACAGTAAAATCAATAAAGACACTCTCTTTCACACACACACACACACACACACACACACACACAGGCGCGTCACTCACCCCTCTGCCCAGGTTTCCTTTGGGGCCTGGAAATCCTTTGGTTCCCTCCAGGCCGATCTCTCCCTGGACACAAGAAAAAACACACAAAATAAATATAATACTAGTGAAGTAAACATGTAAACAAGTCACCAAACATGCTTGACTTAATCTTACAGGAAGATTCACAACTATTTGGACTGCGACACATTTCTTGTTTCATGTTTTGGATCTGCATTCTTTTTTCTTTGGATGACAAAATATCAAACTTTATCGCTAAAGAAGACACTCAGCTTTCATTTCTAGTGTTCAGTATTTCCTTATCAGACAAACAATTAAAAAAAATAAATACTTGTGTTGTTTTTGTACACAGTCCCTCATCTCAGGGCTCCAAAAGCATTTACATAGCAGACAAGGCAACAGGGATGAAACATGAATGAAAATCAAAGGTTATAAAAGCCTTAAGATGAAAGTTTGTTTTAAGAGGAGATTTAAAAAATGATACCGACTCTTAGACTGTTAGAGAAGTGAAGTAGTCATTTTATTATGTCACTAATAATTCATATTATACACTCACTTCTGATACAATGCAATGACCTAAAATCTAGTGCTGAAAAGATTAGTCGATTAACTGAAAATCGATTATAATTCTGATAATCGATTAATTATTTCTTATTTATCAGTATACCAAACATTTGCTGGTTGCAGCTTCACAAATGTTAAGATTTGCTGCTTTTCTCTGTTTCATCTCTTTAATAAATAAATCCTTTGTGTTTTCTGGCTGCTGGTCAGACTGAGGAAGAAATCTGAAGAATCACTTTGGCCTCTGAACTGTGATGGACATCTGTTATTATTTTTGACATTTTATAGACTAAATGATTAATCCATTCATCTAAAAAATAAAAATAATAGATAGGTCATTTGATAATGAAAATAATCGTTAGTTGTAGCTCTACTAAAAACATTATTACAATTTTGATATCCTGCAGTCTTTACATTCCAGTGTTTTCCTATGAGACTGATTGACTCTGGTGTGCAGCATGTGTCATGTATGTGTCATGTATGTGTCATGTATGTATCATAGTAACATAAATGAGGAGAAACAGCTGCTGCAGCCTGTTTATAAAGCCGTCACATACTCTCAGAGTCTGATCGTATTTGTGAGGTCATGCTGGGAAAGTTTAAAAAAATACTAAACCCGTCTGCCATATTTAATCTTCTGCTGTGTAAATACTTCTGAAACCCAAAGGGACCCATGTTATGTAAGTGTAATAACATATACTGTATATTTAATGAGATAAGCGGTTAAACTAAACTCTCTTATCCTTATCTTTTATTTCTTTTATTTCTTTTCCTTGCACTTCTCTCTTACACAATCATTCTGGGATCACAGGAGTATTATCAGCGGGCTGTGACCTCTGACCTCTGACCTTTGACCTTGATTATTGGTTGCTTATAATATCGGCGATCTGGGAACTGAAGTGTATTCTGTGGTTTCCCTCATCCGAAGTCTCTCTGGCTAAGTGGATGTTAGATGTTAGCTGAAAGTGAAAGTGAAATGCCTCTAAAATGTAAAAGCGGAGCCTGACACTGAATCTGCCTGTCTGACCTTTAACCTCAGCCTCTCTGTGTCCTTTGGCATCCGAAGTAACAAAAGAGCCAAAATGTTTTGAAATCGTGTCAACATCCAAATTCATTTAGACCACACTGAAGCAGCAGATACTGGATATCAGATTTCTGATTTTTTGTTTTTTTTAACCATTAATATCTAATGTAGTTTGTTTAATATGTAACAGACACTCAGAGTTAATTAATTTTGTCTCAATGGAAACAAATGAATTCACCTGTAAACCAGGGTAACCAGGGAAACCAGGATCTCCCTGCAGAGGAAAAACAATCAGATGAGAAGGAATTATCACAGCAAGTAAAGAGGATTAAAGGTTTCCATGAGAATAAACAGTAAGGAAATAATACAAGTGGTAAATTATAACGTTACATTGTAATATAGAAGATACAGTTATTACTACAATGTATTAATCACTTATTATTACTAAGATAAGATGAGATAAGATAAGATAGCACTTTATTGATCCCCTTGGGGAAATGCAAAAATTGGGGAAATACTTCTGATTATTACTACTATTTCTCATCTACAAAATAGCAGGAAGCAACAGGGCTTATGGGAAATGTAGTCTTAATGTGAAGGAACATAGAACTAACAATACTACTGGTGTAAGATAGTGGAGACCGATCGTCTGCACCAGGCTCTCATTGGTTATTCATTAGACCGAGGTAGAAATATTAATTTTAAAAGGATATATTGATAGGTAAAAATGAAACGCAGAGCTTTAATTGATCAGATCTGGTTCCTACCTTGACTCCTGTGGGTCCAGCAGGTCCGTAACCGTCTCTCCCATCCTGACCCTGGATCAGAGCAGACAGCAGGTAGACAGTTAGAGAGTGATACACACACACACACACACACACACACACACACATGCACAGCAGATATCTTTAAAGGATAGTTCCAGTGTGATTTGGAGTTTCTGCTCAGTTTTCCATCACTGTAGATTGTTTTCCAGCTTTTATTACGTTAGGAGATATTTGATATTTTTCCTTCGTCTTAGTTGTTTTTCACAGTAAATATTCTGGAACAAACTCTGTCTAAGTTACTTCCAGTAAAGAAGAGAGCAGCAATTTAAAACTGTAACTGTGTTAAATCAAGTTTTAATTTCCGTTTCATTTCATGGACTACAGCTGGAGGAAGCGTCTTGCTTTGCTTTGCTTTGGTTTGGTTTCTCCTGCTGTTTGGAGCTGAATGAGCCTGAGAGGTTCGGTAAAAATGACTGGGATTGTGCCTTAAATCTGGAATTCTTTAACGTTTCATACTGTCCACACACACGCACGCACACATGCACACACACACACACACACACACACACACACACACACAGCTCCGTACCGGCAGGCCTCTTGGTCCCAGCGATCCTGGAACTCCCTGAGTGCCTGGATCTCCAGGTTGGCCCTTCAACAACAACAACAACAACACATCAGACAACAACAAACAAACAACAACTCTAGTCTATCTAATCAATCTAATCTAATGTAGTCTAGTTCTATTCTATCTAATCTAATTTAATCTAAAAAAAAAAGAATAGCGACATATACGTTGGACCACTAATGATGTACAGGAAGTGATGTCACACACCTTCGGTCCGTTAGGTCCGCGGCGTCCAGGTGATCCTTGGTTTCCTGCTGGTCCAGGTCCGCCCTGCAAAACCAGGACAGTCACACCAGGTCCACCATGCTCTCTCATCTGTTTACACTCATTAGACCACAGTAGGAATTTCACTCTGACAGACTGATGGGTAAAAATGAGACAGGTAGCTAAAATGTCACATGATGCTGTCGCTTGTGATCAGCATGTTTCCCCGCCGACGAAGACAGATGTCCTGTTGTCCTGTACTACTGTGTCTGTTGTCAAAATGTCTGCACTGATGTCCCTGAGGCAAATCCCTGTACGTTTTCTGCATTCGGCAGATAAAGTCGTTCTGCTCACAGGGAGAAATTCACATCAAACTGCAGCAGTCTTCACAGAAGCCGGACTGGAGGAAACGTTCCTCAGTCCAGGTCCAGAGTGTGATGATGTAACGATGTTTTCTCTGCTGTGGCTGCTGTGCCGAGGCGTTGTTTAACTGCAGACAGCCACACTGTGATCACGGAGCTGTTTATGTGCATTTGAATGGAAGTTGGTTTGCCAGTTGGTAGGCAGTTTAGGGAGCACATTACGAGAAATTAACCATTTGAGTTGATGATGTCATCCCAGCATGTTTTTATAAATGACACCCAGTACAGTTAATGATTTCCTCGCTCTACTCATAAATAATGGCGGTGGCTTGGCGTGGCCAGCGGGTAAATGGAGCAGAACAAAACACCGTAATTATAACCATAAACACAACCAGCTGTTTTGATCCAAAATCAGATCGCCACCAACTGAAAAAATCTTAGAAAAGAAGAAAAATAGAAGAAAAAAAATACTAATTTGCGCAGATGAGATAAAAGGGACAAAATGTCAACCTGAAAATAAATGAACGACTGCTGGCCTGAAAGCAAAATCACCATATTTTATGACCTAATTAGTTGTATTTTCTAGATTTTGTAAATGAAGTGTTTCAAAATCATGTTATCTGTTTACATTGGGGAATATTTCTTTCCCAAATGAGTCTTTTGGAATGAAACTTTTTAGCTATTAAAAAATCAACAATCATCGTTGAGTCCCTGAGTTATCGCCTCCAGATGACTGACACTGATTTGTCCCTGACAATATTTCAACCTCCATGTTGGACTCATAAATAATGATGAGTGGATCCAAACACCATATGGATTGGACTCAATAACTATAAAACAACTATAATCAGAACCACCTAGAATTCATACAAATAACCTCAATAATGTCTACAAACTTGACTTAACGTACAGGAGTGACTTTCTGATGCTGCTGTGTCCGACCTGCTGACCAGTTCACTCATTTTTTTTTTTATAACAGTTATTACTGAATAAGAGTTACTGAGAATCCTTTCTGACTCATCCCTGATAATTCAAACCTGGAAGCAACAGAAGACTCCCAGACTTCAGTTGACTTCAGCTGTCAGAACCGCCAAGATTTTCTGACATGTTGTGGTTAAGGCGTCAAACTTATGACAACCGCAAATTTGCAAACACTTCACACACGTTAGCGGAGCAGAGCAAAATATCGGCAGACCTGGGAGCGTTTCCAGCCGTGGATATCAGTCCAGAAATACAGAAAATGCATCAATATTTACTGAAGGCAGTTACAGGGTTCAGTCTGGGAGTGAAGCTCTGAGATACTGAGCAGCACATCTCCCACATTCCAGCTGACAAAACTGTGATGGACTTTCTGTCTTTTTTTTTTTTTAAATGTTTAACCCCAAACAGTTCTTTTACAAAGAAAACAAAATGACTACAAAACAAGCATCAAGTAACATTCAAAGATCAGGAATATGTGGAGAACTCAATTTTGCTCACAAAAAAAGGCTGTGTGTCACTTCACACAGGTAGACTTCATGTCCTGTTTTATTGTCTATATATTCATTTTGGGAGAAAACTGATCACGTGAAATTCATCATTCAATATCGCTAGAATATGAAGAATCCAGTCCTGTTCTCATTTAGTCAATCGAGAAATTCAGTTCCCCGCTATCCTTTAAAAAGTACCATCATTTGGTTTAATGTTGCACTTTCTATCAGTGAAACAAGCTCTCACTTTATTTTTTAAATGCTGGAGATGTCACTGGGAGTCATATTTCTTGTACTGCCGTTGTCATGTGATAACCTTGTAATTTTCATGTTTTAGAGAAAAAAAACTGCGGCAACTTTGTCTTTAAACCAAGGTGCATGAACAAGAAATAACTGAAAAAAGGAAAAAAAAGCAGCTACTCTTGGAGGCTGATTCACCTGTGGAGCCTCTTCAGACAGGTATTTAAGCTCCACTGTTCTTTTTCCATGTAACCCTGATGAAGGCATGTTGCCGAAATGCGTTGGTTTTTACTGCATCAATAGAAGTTTTTCAAAGAGCATCCATCAGCCTCCAAGAGCAGCTGAATTTCTTCCCTTTCTGATTTTCATGTTTTCACTTGAATTGAACACTGCAAAAAATGACAAGCTGTCCGGTGATTTTATCTTGTTTCCAGACCTATCAAGCTTATTTCATGATATTTTTAGTCAAATTCTCTCACTGCACTGGCAGATAATCTTGCTGGTTTCAATAAATTTCACTTGATTCATGCCAATATGACTTCTTTCAAGGAATCATCATAAAACAATGAAGAAAACCTGGAAACAAGAATCTTTCTCCAAGACAATTTCACTTTTACCAAGAAAATGTCCTGATGAAACAGTGACATTCTCCTGGGGAAAAAAGTCAAATTTAAATTAAAATTATCTGCCGGTGCATTAAGATGATTTCACTGAAAAAAACCTGAAATAAGCTTAATAAGTCTGGATACAGGATGACATTTTAGCAGTGAGGGATCAGAACTCTTCGACCTTCAGCTTTCCAGAACCCTAAAACACACGCTGGCCAAGATAGAAGCAAGAAAAACTAAGAAGTTCAAGTCAGTCAGAGTCTCGTGCAGAGCAGTGAGTGTTGAGGTTGTACTGACCTGAGGTCCAGGCAGGCCGATGGTTCCTCTGGGTCCAGGTTCACCTCCGTCCCCTCTCGGTCCCTACACAGACGACAGGGACAGGGTCAGACTCATAGGCCCGATCCCAGTGTCCGCACTCACTGCCTCACGGACTTTGAGGCGCGTTAACGATAAGTTCGCCAGCTTTTATGGCGTTTAGGTCCCAGTGAAAAACCAGCAAGCGCGCGAGGCTCTGATGCGGACTTTTCTCTCCGAGTCCACGTCGGCAGACTTTTCTGAGGAACTTGCCCACAATTCATAGCGTTTGTGACGTTAATATCAATGTATCAATAAAAAAATAAATAAATAAAAAAAAACACAATTCAGGGTAATAATGCTGTTTAGACAAAAACACAAGCAAAGAGTAAATTACAAACTGATTAATTAACGGGAGATAGTGAGGTCTGCCGTCGTCAAGGCAACAGGTGATGCCACAAAGTGCTGTCCCATTCCTCATGAACCATTTCCAGCCTCAGGATTTCTCCACTCAGGCACTACAGCTGCACACAGGTGACGTCAGTGAGGTCCGTGAGGGCTCAGTGCTTAGTCCAGGACACATCTCCAACTCTCCAAATGTGATCACAATGATATGGTTTCTTTTCTGTTGCCCCTTAACTTTTATTATTAGTATTGCACATAAGTCATTATAAAACACCATAGGGAACACTATAAGCATATATGAATGCATTGTAACCATCAGAACTAGAACATGATCAAGCAATCTGATTGGTCAAAGACACGCCCACACTGTGCTGATAATCCCCATTGGTTTGTTGGCCGCCATGCCAACAGATTTTAGAAGTTCCAAAATGTTTCCAAATGTTTTGAAGGGGCAGCTCGCTCTGCAACAAACTGCGAAACAGGAGAAAGGCTTAATGCGAAACAGAAATGTCGTTTTCATCGACATCAATCTTTCTCTCTTTTTCTCTGTTCTCTTTTTATCCAAGAACCCCACAGAGGCACAGACATGCGAACACCCACACACACACACACACACTAATGTGTTTTTCCCACTTAGTGGGAATCAGCTGTTCTCCAGAATTTCCATGGAAGTTCCCCCAGCAGCCAAACCGTTCACCAGACCAGCCAGATCTCCAGATCCAGACCTGAGGGACTCCACAGGCCTCTGACCTCACTGCTGACTCCACAGCTCTACAGCACGATTCATGTCCCTTGTTGCTCTGTACAGCACTTTGAGACAAACCCCTTTTTATGTTTGCCAGACGGACAAGCGTCTCCATGAGCTCATGGTGTCTCAGAGCCTGTAGGATTTTCATCCGGTCCTTGTTGAACTGCCATGTCTGAACGGCCTTTACAGACCAGCTGACGCTCCTGATGATGCTTGTTTTCACTACAGTTGCATTGGAAGATTTTTCCATTTCACATTTCTCTGATTGCTTATGGAGGCGTTTGGCTGGCTAATAGAACATTAAAGTTGTCTGCAGCCTGTTGCACCAGCTGAATGTGCATGCAGTGTGCAGTTAGTTTGACATTTGACTAGTAGAGCATAAAGCGACTACTAACCAAAACCCTGTCACAGTGACGTTTTCACCTCCTGCAGCCGATGTGTGAGCCAAAATAAATTTCTCCTTCCCAGGTAGCTTCGGTTAATATTAACTAACTTGTGCAATAGCTAAAGAGAGGAAGAAGAAACTAATTTAACATTACCAAACATCATCTAGCATTATCTAGCACAGTATGAAGACACATTTGTAGTTTGCCTCCCATACCCACTACAGCCACATCTAACTAGATCCTACCACTGAAACAATAGTGGCATCTAGTGGTGAAACAGGGTGAAAGCTAGTTATACCTAATCTCACTATAACACGGTGAAAAAATGAAAAATGTTATTTTATTGTAAGTAGTAAAACTTGAAGTTTGGTTCTTATCAGTTCAGCGATTTAATTTCATGTTGCCGACATAAACCGCTCTGTATTTGTTCCTCTGGTTCTTGGGTCTATCAAATCAATGCTCCAAGCTAACAGCTATTTTACAGAAGACTCTAGCTTAGTAGGGGGTCGGTGTCAGTTTTCATTTGTAACTTCTGTCTACATTGGAACTATTTCATTTGGTGCAACCGTTAAAATTTCAGTAACGTGTCAACTTGGACCTAGTGAGAATTTACGCTGAAACTTTGAAACGTTTGAACTGAGGTATGCAACTTTCTTCTAGTGTTATTTAGTGAAAATGTCACACTGCTGTGTTTTGCGTAAAAGATTTTAATTAAAGCTACATTAAGCGATTTTTTCTGACCACTAGAGGGCGACAGAAACGCAACACATTTGTAAACACACACAGCAAACCTGCTGGGCTACAGAAGCCCTTTAGGACAAACCGTGCATAAAGGCTAATGGTTGTTATTGTATACTTTCAAATTCTTGCTCATTTCTCCAAAGTTTCCTACAGACGCTAACTATATCTGGTGCCACAGGCTGCTGGTTTCCTAATGAGGTAAGTTGTGTTATTTTACAACATTACATTGTTTGTTTTAGGTTTTGCATATTGGTTGTTGGACTTCTTCAGTGTTAGTGGGCTTAGTCCTTTGTTAAGGACGTAACATTAGCATAGTAAGCTTTGCTAAGTTTAGGCCGATGCTAGCAGTAACATTAGATGTTAAGTTGTAGCAGTGAGCTTTGTACTTTGGTTTGTAAGTATTCAGCTTGGTTAGCGTCACCATGCTAGCTGTCTCGGCTTTGTTGTAATTTAGACGGCTTGTTAGGCAGCTAGCATGTAACTAACGCTAAGCTAGCTTTCACTTCTTAAAAACACTTTTTACTTGATTTATTTGACTTAATTTGAGTCTTAACTTGTAACTTGTCCAAAAAGCACATGTGCTTTAAATTCACATATGGATTTTCACGTGACTTTTTTGTAAGGGGAACTTCACATGTTACCTCCCCAATAGTTTTATCCATTTTATTTTGATGTAGATAGGTGGATTAAAACTGCATTTATGAAAAATGCATATGTCTAAAATTTACTTTAATAAAATCATTTGGTTGCTGCTTGGCAGTTCACGGAGTAACATCTTGCAGCAGTGAAGCGTGTCAAGATCACAGTCTGTCAGAGAACTTGAATTAAAATGAAATCTCTTCATTTAATTTTGGTCAGAGACATAAACCTCTGAAGAGCCGGTAAGCCCTCAGCTCAACTTGTTTCCCATCATGCATGAAGCCTCAGTATTTAACCATCATCCAATGTGTTTGACAAGGCGCTGGCAGGTCCGACTTCTCTCAGACACAGCTATTGAAATCAGCTGCTGTGCTGTTTGGTGGAATAGAAAACCTGCAGACTCTTCCATGTAAAGTCCCGGAGCGGCTGGACTCACAGGAACTCTGTGTCTGACTGATGAAGTGTGCGGCCAAACTACACTGTTTATGCTTTGTACTGTTTTTTGTTTTTTTTTATCTCAGTTTATCTTTTCAGCGCTGGATGGAAGCCTCTGGCAGGACGTCCTGTTCAGTTACCTGGGGCCCTGAGGGACCGGGGGTCCCTGGGACTCCTGCAGCGCCTGGCTGTCCGTTCGTACCCTGCAGAAACACACACACACACACACACACACACACACACACACAGTCACATTGAGTGTTTACAAGGCAGGGTGTGTAGACTGACCAGCTCCAGCTCCAGAGTGTTATTTGATTTCGTACCTTCTGACCCGGCGGCCCTCTTCTTCCATCTGGACCCTACAGAGCAGAACCACAGCACAGTTACATTCCTTTTGTTATATTTATTATGAATATTATTAATTATTACATTATTAAGAGGCAGTTCTGTTCCTCTGTTCCTCAACTGTACAGCCCACATCAGTCTCACAACACAGCCATGCACAATACACAAAACGTATTACAATGCACATGATTTCTCTGGCATAATCATGGAGTACATTTATCTACAAAATGGATAGCCAGTACCCAACAAACACACCTGTATCTCCATTCCTTTTGGTGGAAGAGTAACATTTAATGATTATTAATTGAAAGATTAAATAATTATTTCAGTCTTCACTTGTCGTCACACAAAACATCACCTGTTAGCTCTTGTAAAATCACCATAAAATCACCTGGCCTGTTGCTCAATACAGTTCTGGTTCTAAAATGCTTTATTATACATTATTTGCTTTATTTCTCTGCTGAGTGAAATCAGATGTCATTATTTTATTTTCTATATTCTATTACATTTCATTATATTAATCCCTATTCTATTCTATTCTATTTTAAAATGATTTAATAATAGGTAACATTTGTACATGCCATTTGCTTTTCTAAATAGAATCAGACTCTGCTCACTCAATTTTTCTGATGAAAATCACCCTGAAAATGATCATAAACTAGAAGAAATCTACCTCATGAGTAAGTTTTCCTTTCCCATTCCGTTATTTGATACCGTAAACTAAACTCTGAATCCAGAGTCCAGTCCAGTCCGGACAGCCTAGGTGTTTTAGCCGGCAGCCGCAGTGGGATTTGAACCTGCGTCTCCAACACATGAAGCCGATCAGCTGTTCCTCACGGCAGCCTGGTGACATGTGGTCGTTTCACAGCCAGCAGACCTTTCTGTGTTAAACACCGTGTTTCCTCTCTGTCTGTGCTACCTACAGCCTCCGTCTGGCCACAGCGCCGGCGGTTTGTCCACACCGCTGATCTCTGCTGATCTCCGCTGAACATCAAACACAAATTCCTTGCTTCAACATCAGCTTTCACTGCTGATTCTGCTGGAAGCAATTAACGACTTCAAGTAGTTTACGTATCGGCAAATACTGTCATTTCTTTACTTGTACTGAACAATACAGACTTACTGTAAGCCCTGTTCGCACAGAGCTAGTATTCTGTGGGACTTCATGAAATTAACAAATGAAGCTCCAAACTAGTCGAGTAAATCCAGCGCCAAAATGAAAGTTGAGATGACATCTGTACTTTTGTGAAATCAGGACCTAAATATATTTCTCTGTGACATAGTATCTTGTTGTAAAAACGTTGAACTTGGCCTCCTCCTGCATGTCTGTCCATCGAATGCTTCCTACTAGCAGCTACTAGTAGAGATTTTAGTGGGTGAAATTCTCCTGTACCAACACCAACAGCATATTTTACCCCAGTATCAGACAGACACTGGTACCGATGCAGTGCCGGTGTGTTCCGGACAAGGATCTCATCGTTTTTGTTTCACGTACGGCTGTCTGGTTTTAAAACAACAGTACAGAAGTAGACTGAATGCACCGTAGCTGTGTTTAAACCCTGTGGTGAACGCTGTGATACTTTAATACAGATATAATAGGTAAAGGTAAAAGGTAAAATCTCACCGGGTTTCCAACAACTCCACTATCAGCCTGAAGCCCGTCCTCACCTGGTTCTCCCTGTGTGTGTGTGTGTGTGTGTGTGTGTGAGTGTGAGTGAGAGAGAGAGAGAGAGAGAGATTGAATGAAAAAATGAGAGAAAAGAAGAAAAAAACAAACACTATTCACTTTTACTGAGAATGTTACTGACTCAGCTGCTCTCTGTTTCCAGCTGCTTGCTACAGATTTACACTTTATTAACTAACACAGTTCTACATGTTCCTCCATCATGGAGACTCAGCTGCTGGGAGCAGATTTTGTAAAGCAATCAGCTGTTAGGCATTGGCTTGTATTGGTTGCTTTTAGTTAAATCTTAACTACAACCCTCAAGTATAAGGGGTGTGAACATTTACGCAGCCAAGATGTTTTAGTTTTCCATTTTTAATACATTGTCAGAAATGTGCAGGATTTTGTTTCTCCTTTGATTTTGCAGGTTAATACTCTTTCTGCAAATGAAAGTGAAAAAACCTAAAGAGATTTCTTATCCTCAAGGCAATAAAAACTAGAACATTTGAATCAGTGTGTAGACTTTTCATATCTATGGTAACCGTTCCAAACCCTGAGGTCGTGATTTATTACTGCTGCGTCCTAACAGCCCAGCCTTGTACAGTTCTGGCATCTCTCCTCCGGACACCAGGCGGCCATGTTTCCTACCGGTAAGCCTGGGTTCCCGAGGTCTCCTTTGGGTCCCGGGACGGTGTTGTCGGCACCCGGTTCCCCCTATCAAACAACACACAATAGGCAAGAGTCTTACTGCAGCTGTTCTTAGTGAAAACGGAAAAATAAACTTCAGATATTGTTTGGTGAAGGTATGTCAGTTCTCTAGACTCGAGCGTACAGCTGTGCTCCAGCTGTGTTTGGCCTCACCGCCGCTCAACACAACACACAGAGCTGAGACTCCATTTACTGAAACTGAAGCCATTGTCTAATGTGGTCCGCTGCCTGTGGTCCGCTCACTGTAGAAGTGATGGGAGGACAGAGGCTGGCTGTGCAGCAGGTCAGAACAGGATGAATAGCAAGTGTGTCTGTGTGATGGGTGTGGAGGGTTTGGTTGATGAGCTTTTAACAGTTGGAAAGTTGTTTGTTTGTCTGTTTGTTCGCAAGATATCTCAGAAAGTAACAAACAGTTTTGGCTGAAATTTGGTGGACAGATCGCTCTTGGCCCAAGTTTGATTTTGCTGGTGATCGATAATATAAAACCTCCTTGGTGGAGATCCGGATCTATGATTTCCACCATTAGACAGTTTTCTGTTTGTTACCATTAGGGATGCCCCGATAACGTTTTTTTGACGTCGATCGTCTATGAGCCATATCTGCCGATACCAATCGGCCATAGATAGTTTTTTTGTTTTGTTATAGCAGCTGGTATAGCAGTATTATAAGTCAGTTTCCATTTAACATACATTTCATCCATCAAATTGAGTCCTGGTTAAAAAGTATCCACATTTTCTTTTTTTCTACCTCAATATTTACTTGATCATTATGTAAACCATGTGTTCTAGGTAGCGCAACATGATTTAGTGAAATAACTGAAGCACAAGACTCAGACTGTTGCCACTTGCCTGTGTTGTTGAGTTGAGTTAAATAAAAGGAGACGCCCTCCGAAGATATATATCCGTTTCAGTCTTTGTTTTTGTATACGTGAATGTTCTTAAGAGAGAGAGAAATGAGACTTTTCAGTTGCCTCTCTCCTGTTCGGGTCTCGACCGTCGTCCGGTACGAGCGGACAGCGGTGCAGAGATGAATTGATGCATTAAATAAGCAGAGAATTACAGTTTTTTCTGATTGCTTAGGCACTATCTTTGAAACTATAGGCTATTTTTGCAAAACTCTACACACTAACCACAAAACCTTTACACCAAACCAGCAAAACATTATACATCTCTTGCAAAAGTAAACAATTGTTGCAAAACTCTTCAAACTCTTTTAAAACATTGTGTTTTTGCGTCAATACAGTACACACAAACCATCATTTGAATAAGCACACGAAGCACCAACTACGCACTGATAGTATAAATGAAAAACACTTGTGGCTTTTTCTGTGTGCGGGGCATAGCAGTTTGCAATACTGTAAAGTTTTGTCATACATGTAGTAAGCACACATACAAAGAAGGGGAAAAAGTGTTTTTTTTTTTCTTACAGTAAGAAAAAAAACAAAAAACTTTTTCCCCTTATTTGTATTGATAGTGTGTTATGTTCAGAATACACATCCATACTTTACACATTTGGATACCTGTGTGTATGTGTGTTTACTACATGTATGACAAAACTTTACAGTACAGTAAACAGTACTGTAAAAACAGTACTTTAAAATACAGTAAATGAGGGGAAGTAGCGGGCGTGACGGACTGTGACGTTATTGGTTGTCCATGAAGATTTGTGTTTTTAATTAACATGTAGCCTAAAGAAATATGAATTCAAGAATTTCAAGAAGAGAAATGGCTCACGTGTTTTGCGTCATCGATCGGTTTTTGCAATCGGCGACTATAAAGCATTATTCGAATTCTCCGATCTCATATTTATACTGAATATCGGCCGATTCAGATTGCTGGCCGATCGATCGCGGCATCCCTAGTCACCATAACCATGATGCTGCGTTCAAGTGCTGGTGGGAAAGTGTGACATCCAGGACTTCCAAGTTGGCTGCTAAAGTGGAAGCAGCTTGGTTGATGTGTCTTTCGAACTGGGAAGCTTTAATTCTCCTCCATCTTGCACTTGTTAGGCCGAACTATTGTTCATCAAACTAAATCGCATCAGTAGAGAAACAAGAAAGTGCAGAAATCTGATTGGCTGTTGATTTCTCTGACCTTAACAAAGTTGTTTTATTTGTCCAACCTTTAGCTGAAAATGCTGTGTCCAATTCCTGTTTTTGTCACAGAATCCAATTCATAGTGAAGGAACATAATCTTCACAATAATTTGTGTCCACAGCACTTAATCAGCATTTCAGACTTCATGCTCATTTCACAAAATTTGATGAGATCACAGTGAACCCCAGCTGCTCCAGTGGAGCTCCCAGTGGCCGGCGGCAGCAGACTGGTTGTACTGATCAGCTCCCAGTGTGAATGTGAAGCAGGGTGGAGCTGCAAAAGAGCCTGAAGCCAAGTTAAATATTCTTGGATAAATAAATAAAAATGAATAATCTGTGAGGTTTAGGTTGGGCTTTACAGTCTAATACGTGGAAATGATTCCTGCTGATTCCTGGCTTTGTACTTTGGAAAGAAAGTAACAACAAAAAGATTTGTGACTGTTTATTGAGAGGATTTTCAAACTTTGATATATTAACTTTGACTCCTTTTCTCCCTTTCTCTTCAGTTGACAATAAATCACTGAAAAAATAATATTAGTCATATCTGTATTGGCATACCTGCAAAAAATATCTGTTTTGCAAGAATGAAGAATAGCGAGCTTACTATCTCCCTGCCACCCCTTCATTTTTGAAACTCTCCAATGGGATTTTGAACAGGATTCAAGGATCCAAGAGTCATGCAGCTTCCTCGACACGTAGGCTGACAGACGATGTAAACTTTCAATTCAAGTAAAGAAAAGGAAAAACTCTGAAGCTGTTTTTTTCTGAGAGCACAGCAATATATTCTATATTCTATCTTCTGTACTGAATCTAATGGGAGGACCGAAGCCATTTGATCTGGGTTTTTTTTTTTTTTTTAGGACGTTTCACTCAAAAAAGGGAAATGAAGAATTACAGCAGCATACCAGAGCGTTTTTTTGTATAACCGCACAGCGAGAAAGACAAAGAAAGATTTACATATATATCAAGAGAGATAGAGAGACATAGAAAAACATAAAGAGAGAGGGAGGGAGGGAGAGACGTTGAATATTGTATCTCATGGCAGTAGCTATACTGCAGGCTTCAGGAATAAGATAAATGATTTCCTTTTTGGCAAAACTCTTCAGATTTTCCTACAGTGCTGGATTGTGAGAGAGAGAGAGAGAGAGAGAGAGAGAGAGAGAGAGAGAGACATTATGTCCAACACCCCAACATTTCATTTACTGACTGAGAAAGAAAAGCTCAAGATGTTATTAGAAGAAAATGAAAAAAACTATCAATCTTGCTGCAAAGTTTGTATCTAAATGTCACCAAATACAGGAGAAAATATAAATATTGAGAATGACTTTGTAAATTTTGTCTTGTCAGAAATGCTCCCCCATCCCTCCCAGTGTCCTGTATTGTTATACATTGACTTCAACTATATTGAATGTACTGAATTGCTTTTACATGCTATTGTTGATATGTGCAGAATCTGTCGAATTGTTTGTCTAGTATCCATTATTTATTTGACTTTATCCTTTGTGAATGCTTTGTCAACAGAGATCCTTTCTGTCATGATGCTAAAGCAGATTTGAATTTGAAAGAAATTTTTGAAACACAGAAGAAGAGAAAGAGATGCAGAACGAGAGAGAGAGGGAGACAGCTCCCAAATGAAAATAGTTATTTTCACAGTAACAAAAAGAACAAACTATAAGGCATTCAGTAGAGATTCTGCCGCTGAACAATTCTCCAACTTGTAAATCTGCAGCCTCCGTAGCGGTTTATGTTTGTTTTCCGGGTTTGATTTTCCCACCAAGTAGCACGTGAAAGCAACGCTGTTTAGCAGCCGAGTTGGATGTCCCAGATGTCGGATGCTGGACGTCGGACTTTCCCGTCAGCACATGAACGCAGCATGATAGTTCTGGCTAATATAAGGAAAGTCATCTAATATCGGGAAATCCCAGATCAGCACCAAAATCTGATCAGCTGATCCTTGGGCCGAGAGAGATCTGTCCACCAGATTTCAGACAAATCTGTTGCTAATTTTCTGAGAGATCTTGCCAACAGACAGAAAAGAATACATCTCTTTGGGAGTAAGAGAACGAGAGAGAGAGAGAGACAAAAAGAGAGAGAAAGTGAGAGAATGACAGAGAGAGAGAGAAAAGAGTGAGAGTAGCAGTGGTCGGGACTCACCGGGTCTCCTCTCAGTCCTCGCTGTCCTTGTAGCCCCGGCTCTCCTGTGATGCCTCTGATACCCTGAGGACGACAAGGCAACCTGTCAATCAACCAGCCGGGGGTCAGAGGTCAACGCTGTACATGGCTGAAGGGGAATACCAATCTGTTCAGCTGTGGAAAGTCTACAGACGCTTTGCTACAGACAGGGAAACTAAAACAGACTCGACTGGAGGATTAGATTCATTTAGGCTCAACTGACTGTTGTATTTCAGTTGGTCTCTGTTTGAAATAAATATATAAATAAATAAAATGAAATAAATCAATAAAAGTAATGCATATGATTTATGAATCATTTAATTCACATTCTATTTAAATTAAGTGTATGTATTATTATATTATTATTAAACTGTAAATAATATCAATAGAAATAATAATAATAATAGTAATGATAATACAGAATGATAATACAGTGTAAGAATTATTTTAATTATAATATTACTTACATTTAATTTATTGTTAATTATTTATGATTAAATTATTGTAATTGTAATTAATTGTAACTTGTTTTAAAAAAAGTGCTATATAAATAAAGTCTTACTTATTAATTTGGTCTAATTAGTCTATTTAAGTCTAATTATTCAGTATTACAATAAAAAATGGTTAAAAATTAATTAATGAAAATAAAATAACCATGATGAACAACAACGACAATAATAATAATAATGATAATAATGATAAGATGAGACTGGCAACATGCTGAGTGTCTTGTGAATTTTGTGTCATTTTGAATCCACAAGATATTTTGGCCAATGCAAAAAAAAGCCAGTTTCCTGTCCTGTTGGTTTCAGATCGCAGGATCAAATTTAATCAAAGTTGTGGTGGTGAAGAATCTTTCAGATATCAGCAGCAATAAGAAGATGATAGAAAGAGTAAAGGTTTTACTGGGTTCCCTGGGTTTCCTCTCTCTCCTGCCCCTCCGCCTTGTCCCGTCACTCCCTGCAAACACAAAACCAGCAAAACTCAGCATGGAGACCCTGACGAACCTTCACAAGCCTCCATAAACCTCCATAAACCTCCTCAAACCTCCCAAACTTCCCCCAAACCTCCCCAAACCTCCCAAACCTCCCCAAAACCTCCCAAACCTCCCAAACCTCCTCAAACCTCCCAAACCTCCCAAACCTCCCCAAACCTCCCAAACCTCCCAAACCTCCCCAAACCTCCCAAACCTCCCCAAACCTCCCAAACCTCCCAAACCTCCTCAAACCTCCCAAACCTCCTCAAACCTCCCAAACCTCCCAAACCTCCCCAAACCTCCCCAAACCTCCCAAACCTCCTCAAACCTCCCAAACCTCCTCAAACCTCCCAAACCTCCTCAAACCTCCCAAACCTCCCAAACCTCCCCCAAACCTCCCCAAACCTCCCAAACCTCCCAAACCTCCCCAAACCTCCCAAACCTCCCCAAACCTCCCAAACCTCCCCAAACCTCCCCCAAACCTCCCCAGACCTCCTAAAACCTCCCAAACCTCCCCAAACCTCCCCCAAACCTCCCCAGACCTCCTAAAACCTCCCAAACCTCCCCAAACCTCCCAAACCTCCCCAAACCTCCCCCAAACCTCCCAAACTTCCCTCAAACCTCCCCAAATCTCCCCAAACCTCCCCAAACCTCCCAAACCTCCCCAAACCTCCACAAACCTCCCCAAACCTCCCCCAAACCTCCCAAACTTCCCCCAAACCTCCCCAAACCTCCCAAACCTCCCCCAAACCTCCCAAATCTCCCAAACCTCCCCAAACTTCCCCCAAACCTCCCAAACCTCCCCCAAACTTCCCCCAAACCTCCCAAATCTCCCAAACCTCCCCAAACTTCCTCCCCCAAACCTCCACAAACCTCCCCAAACCTCCCCCAAACCTCCCAAATCTCCCAAACCTCCCCAAACGTCCTCCCCCAAATCTCCCAAATCTCCCAAACCTCCCCAAACTTCCTCCCCCAAACCTCCCAAACCTCCCCAAACTTCCTCCCCCAAACCTCCTCCCCGAAACCTCTCCAAACCCCCCAAACCTCCCAATCCTCCACAAACCTCCCCCAAACCTCCGCAAACCTCCCCAACCCTCCTCCCTGAAATCTCCCAAACCTCCCCCAAACCTCCCAAACCTCCCTAAACTTCCTCCCCCAAACCTCCACAAACCTCCTCCCCGAAACCTCTCCAAACCCCCCAAACCTCCCCAAACTTCCCCCAAACCTCCACAAACCTCCTCCCCGAAACCTCTCCAAACCCCCCAAACCTCCCCAAACTTCCCTCAAACCTCCACAAACCTCCCAAACCTCCCCAAACCTCCTCCCCCAAACCTCCACAAACCTCCTCCCCGAAACCTCTCCAAACCCCCCAAACCTCCCAAACCTCTCCAAACCCCCCAAACCTCTCCCAAACCTCCCAAACCTCCGCAAACCTCCTCCCCTAAACCTCCCCAAACCCCCCAAAACTCCCCAAACCTCCCCCAAACCTCCACAAACCTCACAAAACTCCCCAAACCGCCACAAACCTTACAAACCTCCCCCAAATCTCCCAAACCTCCCCAAACCTTCAACAACCTCCTCCCCCAAACCTCCTCAAACCTCCGAAACCTCCACAAACCTCCTAAACCTCCCAAACCTCCCAAAACCTCCCAAACCTCCCCCAAACCTCCCCAGACCTCCTAAAACCTCCCCAAATCCCCCATAAACCTCCCAAAACCAAACCAAACAGCCTGTTTCCTCAGCACATCTACACATTTCCCAGGAGAACAGGAAACAATACAGATCATCACATCAGCAAGTAGCATCATCTGAGCTTTTTTAATTAATTTCTTGTTTGTTTTTACTCTCAGAAGGAGAAACTAGAAGGCAACTTTACATCCTTCCTGTCACTTAAGTTTAAGTTAACAAACATCCCCTTAGGGTTTGGAATCAAGTCTCTATCTCCGTTAGTTTCATAGTTCTGACTATATCAGGAAAATCGTCCAGTGGCGGAAATCCCAGACCCGGATCACCACCAAAATATCATCAATTTCATGGAAATCCAATTATAGGTTTTCGAGACATCCTGCGGACAGACAGACAGACTAACAGAAGTGATAATATAACCTGTTTGACAGAGGTAAAAATTGAATTGAAGAGTTTGGTTCCCAGATATGATAATAATGATTCGAAATGAATGATTGAATTTCTTTTTTAAATGAACCAAATGATTGTATTAGTTGAAGATTAGTAGATAACTTGATCCCTTGGTTGACTAACTGATACCACTTTTACAGAATGGATCCTGCAATTTCTAGAGATATTTGATGAAGAACTTTTTTGGATATATAAACGCTGAAGTCGGTACCTGTTCTCCGTTGACTCCGTCCAGTCCGTGCTCTCCGTCGTCACCCTGCAGCGGAGGAGGGAATCAGAATCGCCACAGCTTCTCTTTTCTTTTGGATCTAGACTAAAATATTCATCCAAACATTCCTCTGTACATACAGCACATCACATTACTTCCTTGGCTAATTGGGTTTGCATTCCTGCAGGCCTGAGTCACTCACCCTGTTGCCCCGGTGGCCTCGGTAGCCCTGCAGACACACAGACAGAGCTCAGGTCACACACAGTTCAGTTCATAACACCTGAGAGTCAACTGGCAACTGAGCTGTGAGACGAGCGTGTTACAAATAAAATACATTATTATTATTATTATTAGTGGTAGTAGTAGTAGTAGTAGCAGTAGTAGCAATGGTATGAGTCATAGCAGTAATAGCAGTAATAGTGAAGGTAATAGTAAATGTATAAGTAGCGGTAATAGTAGTAGTAGTAGTAGTAGCAGTAGTTGTAGTAGTAGTAGTGAGAGTAGTAGTAGTGGTAGTAGTAGTAGTAGTAGCGTTAGTAGTGGTAGTAGTAGTGGTAGTAGTAGTAGTAGTAGTAGTGAGAGTAGTCGTATTGGTAGTAGTAGTAGTAGTAGTAGCAGTAGTAGTAGTGAGAGTAGTAGTAGTAGTATTGGTAGTAGTAGTAGTAGTGAGAGTAGTAGTAGCGTTAGTAGTAGTAATAGTCTTAGTGAGAGTAGTAGTAGTAGTAGTTGTAGTAGTAGTAGTAGTAGCGGTGGTAGTAGTGGTGGTAGTAGTAGTAGTTGTAGTAGTAGTAGTAGTAGCGGTGGTAGTAGCGGTGGTAGTAGTAGTAGTAGTAGTAGTAGTAGTAGTAGCGGTGGTAGTAGCGGTGGTAGTAGTAGTAGTAGTAGTAGTGGTAGTAGTAGCGGTGGTAGTAGTGGTGGTAGTAGTAGTAGTTGTAGTAGTAGTAGTAGTAGTAGCGGTGGTAGTAGCGGTGGTAGTAGTAGTAGTAGTAGTAGTAGTGGTGGTAGTAGCGGTGGTAGTAGTAGTAGTTGTAGTAGTAGTAGTAGTAGCGGTGGTAGTAGTGGTGGTAGTAGTAGTGGTAGTAGTAGTAGTAGTAGTAGCGGTGGTAGTAGCGGTGGTAGTAGTAGTAGTAGTAGTAGTAGTGGTGGTAGTAGCGGTGGTAGTAGTAGTAGTTGTAGTAGTAGTAGTAGTAGCGGTGGTAGTAGCGGTGGTAGTAGTAGTGGTAGTAGTAGTAGTAGTAGTAGTAGTAGTAGTAGTAGTAGTAGTAGTAGTAGCAGCGGTGGTAGTAGTGGTGGTAGTAGTAGTGGTAGTAGTAGTAGTAGTAGTAGTAGTAGTAGTAGTAGCGGTGGTAGTAGTGGTGGTAGTAGTAGTAGTTGTAGTAGTAGTAGTAGTAGTAGTAGTAGTAGTAGTAGCGGTGGTAGTAGTGGTGGTAGTAGTAGTAGTTGTAGTAGTAGTAGTAGTAGTAGTAGTAGTAGTAGCGGTGGTAGTAGTAGTAGTAGTAGTAGTAGTAGTAGTAGTAGTAGTAGTAGTAGTAGTAGCGGTGGTAGTAGCGGTGGTAGTAAGATTCCATCTGTCTACCAGTGTCCAGTACCTTATGTCCTCTGGTCCCAGGACAGCCCTGGATGCCCTGCGGTCCGCTGGGTCCGGGCAGTCCTCTGTCCCCCTGGAGACACAAACACACCAGCAACAACCGTTAAAACCGGACGCTTTGCCAAACAAACTGCGTGGAAATCCAGAGGGGAGATGCCGTTTCACTAGTGAGGACCATCCAAAGATAAGGACTACTACAGAGTAGAAGCATATTATTATTTTTTAAACTCCCAATATTGTAATGTTGACTAACCTTCATCTACAGCTGCCGGTTTCACTACCTGATTGAATGAAGGTTAAATTAATAAAAATGAATAAAATTAGGCCCCTTTCCCTTTCTGAAAATGAAAAGAAGAGCACTTACAGCAACTCCCTCCTCCCCTGGGAAGCCGGGGTGACCCTTCGGTCCAGACACGCCCTGTTGATGGAAAGACAGAACAGGTTAGGAGGAAGGGAAAACGTAAAGGGAAAACTAATCAATGGTTATCAATTGTTTTCACAGTGCACTTATTTGTTTTTGCTTTGCTCTTTAATACTTGTACAGCATTTTGTTCAACTTTGGTTGTTTTTAAATGTGCTTCACATGTAAACTTGAACTTGTAAACTTCAACCTCACAGACTGTAGCTAGGAGGCACTTAGCTACATTAGCTATCTGCTTTAGCCATCCTATTGGTGTTAACTTACCTAGAAGAATGTAATTTAATCTAATCTAGATGAATGGCTAAATATTAATATGTTTAGTATGAATTAGGTTAGGTGGCATTCAGTTAACATGGTAGCTAACGTAAGTAGCTAATGTTAGCTAACTTAACATGGCACAAAAAGTTTCCTGTTAGCTTGCTAAGTTAACACTGATAGAATAGCTAAAGCAGACATATAATGTAGCTAAATTAGCTAAGTTCCTCTTAGCTACAATCTGCACAAAAATAAGTATTCGACTAATCTACCTACATATTGTCTAATCAAAACTCTCAACGGTTAATAATTAAACTTCAGCCCTAACTAAAAACCTACTAACACTTCACTCTGGATAAGAGACTCAGTTAAATGACTAAAATGTAAAATGTACAAGCAGCCAATCAGAAGGAAAGTCAAATTCATCAGACAGGATCCCTGAGCCCATCCTGAGTCCTGCTGACTGGACATTTTTAGAAACATTTATAACATTGATTCAGAAACACTGATACACAATCTGTTAAACTGACAGCAATCTTCATTCTTAAAGGTAACTGGACTCTCTGCACGGCAACTCTTTAAAACTTTATTTGTCTCTGATGTTTTTTATAGTTTAAAAGAAGACTTTTTGTCCCATATAATGATATAATTTATATAATAATATCCTGAAGGGACTTGACTATAAGCAAGCAATCACTTCTGCCTCACACAGTTCTGAATAACAGCTGCAGTCAACTCTTAATTTCTCATAAAAAAAGAATAATTAAACAAGTTAACTAGTTTACTCTCTCTTACAAAACAATAACTCAAGTCAGTTGTCTTTCTAAGCTGCAGAAGCAGGACAGAACAAACTCTGTGAGGCTGAGAGTGTTGGTTTATATAATTTCCAGCAGCAGTGCAGCCTGCATGGCTCCATGCTTTACTTACAGTATACATTTAAGGGAGACCTTGGAATGCATGGAAAATGGGACTTGATATGAAGTTGACCTGCTTGATCTGATTATAAATACTGACGTTCAATCAGGACTGTTTTAAAGTATGCTTATTTCATGAAATTACTGCAAGTGTCTGTTTGCTCTCAGCCCAAACCAGCTTACAATTGTTTTTGACAGTTTTTCAAACATTCTTGACATCATGTTAAAGTTAAAAGGCGTGTGTATTCCAGTCACCTTTGACCCCGAGGGGCCCCGAGAGCCACGGCTGCCTTCATGTCCGGAGCATTTACACATGACGTTACAGCACTCCCTCTCCGCCACCGTGTCCTGGAGAGGAAGAAGAAGTGAGAGTGAAAGGGAGAGATTAAGACAGGCAAGAAAAACAGCAGATAGATGAGTGTCAGAAGAGAGGGAGGGAGCAAGAAGAGACAGTGTTGAAGTGAAAAAGGGCATAAGGGAATAATTTAGTTATGTAGCGATACAGTTTGTTGACAGTAGTCTGTTTTTACGGTCCTTATACTTAAAAGATAAATAACAAAAGTGTGTACAGTTTCTACTGGCTGGAGAACGAATCAGACTGAAAATCTTCTGCAAACTTAGATCCATGCAATTTACATTTCATTGTACAGTGAAATAGTATTGTCTAATAAATATAAATTGCATGGATCTAAGTATGTGGTAGATCTTTTCCACGAAAAGTAAATAGCAAACAAACAGTTTCACTGTCACTCTAAACCCACTAAAGCTCACTGCTGTTTTCTTGCCAGTGACCATTCCTTTACATGGCAAGTCATTTACATATTTTCTCCACTTGACACTTCCCTGAGGCTCTGCTTTCCATTCCTGCAAACTGACAAGTCAAGACATGAAACCATCTCTGAACAGACAATAAGTTCTGTGATTCTCCACATGTTGAAATCTCCCCACTACTTTCCTCAACTTTCAGCTGTTAAACAAGCAGCGGATCAGGCTCTGTTCGCTGCACACCAGAGCAAAACTCAGAAATATTTCTCTTTCTCTGGGGCAAAAAGCAGAACTGCTACAGCCTTCTGAGAATTAGGTTTAAAATATGTTACCTCTGGAGAAGTGAATTGCAAAGTGTCGCTTGAGTTACTTGGACAGTGCCAGAGTAGATTTTTATTCCATGAACCAGTATAAATCATCAGTGTCACACACTAATGTTCCAGGGGTTACATCATAACATCCAGCATTTTTTGCAGGATGAATTGGGAAGAGAAAATTAACTGTAAAATAGTTATTTAAGCTGCTCAGTGGCACTGCAACAGAGAAGAGCATCCCAGCTCCTCTAACTGAGATGCTGTAGTTTCTCCCTGTTTATCCAAATTCAATTCTGGTGTCGGTATGGTCGCTGGTGGGAAATCTCCACACAGGACGTGACCAAACTGTCTCCTAAACAGCAGCGAGTGAGCACTTCGTCCTCCACCCTCACCAGGCACCAATATAGAACCTCCTTGGCACCAAGAAGAAGAGGTTAGGCTCGTTTGAGATGACTTCCTGCTTGCCTGGAAAATAGACGAGAGTAGCCGAGTGCAGTCAGGTGAGGAATCAACAAGCCGAACACTCCCAACAGCACACTCACTGCTCTTCTTCTTCTTCTTCAGTTTTGTTTAACGGCGCTTACTTAAAAGGTGCATTACCGCCACTCGCACTCACTGCTCAAACGACCCAGACCTTCACATGTTACTTATTTTTATTTTGATGTAGGCATTACAGGGAAAATATTATATGTCTGTAACGTTCTAATAAAATGGTATACGGAGTGCTCATGGAGTGACATCTTGGAATCATGGATGTAGGTTGGAATAGATATAAAAATGTAAGTCTCTTCATTTCACTGTGGGTGTGTGATACAACTGTTTCCCATCATCCTTGGAGCTGTGCAGTCGGTGGAGAGCAGCTGCAGCGCCTCACTCCAAAAACTGCAGCCGCCTCGGTCCCGCGAGATTCCCGTGGCTCGCGCAGTTGGGTCAGCGGAGCAAGCCGGACAACTTTTCCAACCATCATGCAATGGGCTTTTGCTCATCTCAAACGAGCCTATTCATAGTATTCCCATGATGTCACATGCATTTCCTACCAATATTGCGCTTGTTGGGCAGTCTAGACTCTTGAAATGAGTTCAACTGACTTCAAGAGGCTACTAAACCCGTCGGTAATGACTTACAATCTGTTTCAGAATGGTGCTGCCGACGCTCTGCATGCCGATGCTGAGAGGAAGCTTGTAGCCGAACCCTCGACCAAACTCCACCATTTGGAGCTGGCTGGCATCGTGGACTCCCTCCAGGGCAACGGTCAGCAGAGCATGGACTCCTGCAAAAAAATCAGACAAGATGTTTCTCTGCACCAGTGTCACCAAGACAAATTCCTGTACATTTACTATACATTGTTTTTAAATTGATTCTGATTCTGAATACTGACTACACTGTAAAGCTCAACATCAATATGATACCTTTAAAACCTCAGAAAGGGCATTTGCCGAGTGTATTTCCTTTGCCCTGATTTCCTCCACAAAATAGCAGACTTGGGCCAACTGGTATTTGCTCATGCTTTACATGATTTGTGTAATCCTACGTGTGCCAGATGGGTGGGTTGGCTTCAAAGGACGATACAATAAGTGCCAGAAAGTTTAAACAACCACTGGAAAATCAATTAAGTGCACTTTTTCTGATTGACCATTGTCAATTAAGAATAATACAAAATGAGGATTAACACTTCTGTATCTTTGCATGGCAGAATACAAAGTGAGAGTAAAACATTCTGGAAACACCTCTGCATCCCCCAGTTTTTACCAGATTGTCGTAGAAGCTCTGATTCTTGCTCCAGTTTCATCACGTCTTCATCGAGTCCATCTGAGAAGATCACCAGCACCTGAGGGACAAGGTCAGTCACATGTTAGACTGCTAGAGCTGTGAGTCCTTGGAAAGAAAATTACACACCATCATCATATTTATATAGAAAGATTTAAAAATCATTGTGATACAACGGTTTGTTTCAACCAAGCGATCTGATATTCCAACTGTGATCGCGATTCCCCTGAAGCACGACTCGCTGTGCTTTGGCAAAAACTGGAACTGCTTGTGTATAACCAGGCAGCTGGTTAGTGACCAGTCTTGTTTTGCATGTGCACTACTTGGAAAAAAACCTTTCAGACGGTACACATCCACTGGTAACCACTGTATGAAAGCCATAGGCTAGGGTTGGAGTTTGAAAGTATTTTATGAAATCTGAAACCAGTATTTAATCTGCTTATCGAATCTGAATCCTTTTGATTCCCTTATTGAACCATTACACATAATGTGTTGGGGAAAAAAGGACAAAACAAAACAAAACACGGCACTCGTTAACTTTTACATGTTGCTGTTAATTCATTGCACTTGTCATTCATCGCACAATTCTAACACAAAAATATAAGAATATAGAAAAACATTACCTTAACAAAACGTGTGGGTTTGATAGACTGAGACATCGACACAATAAATTGGTGTTGAGGTGTCTTTGTGTATGCAAGACTATTTTATCTCTCAGACTCACCTTCACACCAGCGTTGGACTCTGCCTTCAACTTGTCTCTGAAGGAGTGCAGCAGAGCCGTGTTGAAGTAGGTGGCCTCGGACATCTGCACGGCCATGACCTTGTTCACCACATCCGCGTTGTAGCCCTCGAAGTTGAAGTCATACAGGGTTCGTCCGTCGCGACTCACCACTCGGAAGGCGATGTTGGGCTTGATGGGGGTGCGTCCGGTGCAGCACAGACCCTGTAGGCTGGAAACATAGCGGACGATCTCTGGCAGGAAGGTCTGGAGCTTGGTCTGGCCGCTGACCAGGAGCTGACCAGGAGCTCCAGTCCTTTGAGAAATATCGAATCCCATGGCGATATCAATGCTGCAGGCTGCAGGAGAGAGACAAATGAGTTTATCATTGGCAGTCATTCAATATCATCAGAGACAGAGAGAGAGAGAGGGAGGAGAGAGGGGTGTAAGGGAGACAGACAGAGAGACAAAGTCACACTTCTCAACTCACCAGATGGATCTGGGATGGGTTTGGATTTGCAGATGGTGTCGATCACCTTTTGCTTGATGTTTGCCAAGCTGCCAAAGTTCTGCACAGTGAATAGCCTTTCTGGGGTACCAGTGATCTGCAGGAGCTCCAGATCATGGACGTCTCCGATGCTGATGGCAAACACCTCAATCCCCAGAGCCCTGAGACGGTCGGCTGCATCCTCCACATCATCGTGCGACTCGCCGTCTGTGATCAGCACCAGATTCTGGGAAATCCCAGCGGAGATACGGCTACCCCGCGACGCCTGGAAATAGTCCCGAATGAAATCCAGGGCCTTTGCAATGTAGGTGTCTCCGCCGAGCTGCGTCAAGTCGAGGATATGTTTGTTCACTTCTGCCTCGGTGTAGTACTGGTTGAGGTAAAACTCCTTCTGAGGATTGGTGCTGAACTGCGCGACTCCAACGTGCACATACTTCTCACTGATGTTGAAGCTGTTCACCAGTTCTGTTGTAAAGGTCTTCATGATGGTGTAGTCATCCCGGCTGATGCTGGTTGACTGATCCATCAAAATGACCAGGTCAGCCTTCTGTTTCTCACAAACTGTCAAAGCAAAGCAAGGGAAGGTCATTTAAATGTTTGAGTATATGCACACATTGTTGCTAATAAGTAAGGGCACCATTAAATAATAAAGTACCATTATGCCAAGGACAGACATACTCCATTCTTCTATGCTTGTGTGCTATCAAACTTCCTCACAGTTTGCAGCACTTGAGAAAACATTTTTCACAAATCATGACTGCTTCTATACAAAGAACTATACATCAGTGCCACAAATGCGCAGTGAGACTGTACCGAATTTGTACTTGTTGCATCCTACCTGGCTTCGTGTTGTTGCAGAGGACATGAGAAATATTTGTGTATAGATTTTCCAGGGCATCAAAATTGTCCACGTAGAAAACCCTGGACTTGTCTTCACCAGCCATGATCTCCAGCTGAGTTATGTTGGCTCCTTCCACTCCGATACTGAAGACACGGATGCCTTTGTCTCGCAGCGCCTTAGATGGCGCAACCAGGTTGTTACGGTCTGTAGCATCGCCGTCTGTGATCACCAATAGAACCTGAGGCACCTGGGAGGCCGCCCGACCGCCATTTGCAGCATCAAAGAACTGTAAGGAATACTCCAGAGCCTTGCCCGTGTAGGTGTCCCCATACGGTGACTTCAAAGCTGCTATGGCATTAAGAACCTCTCTTTTGGAGTAATACTGGTTGAGAGTGAACATGGATTTGGGGTCATTGGAGTAAAGAATTACCCCAAAGTGAGTCAGCTTTTCACCGACAGTGGTTTGGTTCACCATCGATGCCATAAACTTCAGCATGCTTCTGAACTTGGGCAGGGTTATGCTGGTGGAGCCGTCCACCATGAAAATAATATCAGCTACTTCTGTCTTCTTACATTCTGGTTGAAGAAAAAGGACAAAAAGAAAGGGGTGGGGAGGGTGAGGAGTCAATTAGACGTTAAATTACCACAGACAAGTGTATTTTTATGGCAACAAATCAGTAGCTTAACTTTTAATGTGGCAATATGCATTTTCAAAAACAGAGAGTTCAGTTAAAATTGGAAAACACTCTACCAAAGCCACAGCTCTTAATTCACTCTTTCTCCCCTATTCCCTCTAACCTTCATCTGCGTCCCCTCCCTGCAAGTATACAGACATACTGAGGATATGTGGTCAGCAGAGAGGTGGAAAGTCCCCTTCTCTGAGACTTTTGCTGAATGGATGGACATCTTAGATTGTTAATTGTGTTTTTTTTTTTTTTTACAGGAAAACTATTGCAGAGTGAGATTACAAGAGAGAGCCCTGATACTCCCACTCTACAACTACAGGGTTTTTGCATTACTGTCTGTTATAACAGTTATGTAAAAAAAAGAATCTTACAGACTGCAGCTTTAATATTTGATTTCCAGTCATATTGCAATAACATCAGCAAGCTTAGCAAAGTGAAAGGAGGAGGCAAGGATAAGGAAGGTAAATAATTGATCAACAATATTATTTTGAATACAAAGCAGACCATAATATATCTGCAGGATTTTGACAGGGTTGTTGATCAGTACCAATGACTCAACTGATTATTACTTTGATTTATGGCTTTCAAAACTCACTTTCCACCCTGTAAAAAAAACCTCACCCAATGGAGTTTCAAGACACTTCCAATTCTCCCTGATAGAGGTCGGTAGAAGTCGCAGATGCTTAATGCCACTTTAAAAGTATTCAAGCAAAACCTTTTTTTTTAAAATTATTTTTCGGGCATTTCTGTCTTTATTGGACAGTACAAAGTAGAGAGACACAGGAAAGACTGGGACATGTGACAAAGGTTTCGAGCCAGATTCAAACCCAGGACTTAGTGTTTACATGGTACCTGCCTTAGACCACTGACCACCAGAACACCTGAATCCCAAATAATTTTTGTAATAATCCCAATATGCTCTCACCTCCCTTGGTATCGCAGAGCTCCATGGCCACCTCGCTCTCCAGGTCCTTCAGTGCATCAAAGTCCCTCTCAGCATACATCCTGTCCTGTGAACCGCTGATCTCCAGCAGCTGAGTGGTGTTGGCGTTCACCACCCCGATGGCGTAGATCATGACCCCTTTGGCTCTCAGAGCCTCAGCAGGGCCTGCGACCTCGTCCTGAGACTCGCCATCTGTTATCACTATAAGTCTCTGCCTCAGGTCTGGACGGCCTCCTCTGAATACATCAAAATACTGTGAAACATCAGAAATGGCACCACCTGTGTGCGTGCCTCCGCCTATCTGCTGCATATCATCTATAGCTTTCGTCATTTCGCCTTTGGCGTAGTAACGGTTGAGAGGGAATTCCAGTCTTTGGATAGTGCTGTACTGCATGACGCCGATGTGCACCTTATTCTGCCCAAGGACAGACTTGGTGATGACTGATTTCATGAAGTCTTTCATTTTTTGGAAGTCCGGCGGATTGATGCTACCGGAGCTGTCAATCAAAAAAAGGAGGTCGCCTGGTACATCTTTGCAAACTGTGGACAGAGTAAAATAGAACTGTTGGTGCAGTGTTCCTGTTTTTCTCTTACTTTTCTTGTCTTAAGCATTCAGCTAAGATTCCATGTAAAGCACTTTGTAACCTTATTTTTTAAATACTCTATATGTTATTGTTTTATTATTGTGGTTATTATTACTATCATTGTTACTATCGTTGCTGATGTAACTTTCTCTAGCTCTGAGTCCTAAAACAGATGTATGCTAAGCTTCATAACAAGAAGCAATTGTAATAATGTAATTCTCCCATTTTGCTAAATTGATTTTCAGATCTACATTCAATTCGAAAATGGCTCATTGGAGTAGTATCCATTGTATCCATACCAATACAATACTTTCAGTGGTGAGTAACTATAAAATATGCAAGACATGCCTTTTAAAAGAATAACAGTCTAGTTTCCCTTACCATCTTGGGAACAGATGTCTGTGATAATGTCGTCCTTGATGGGCTTCAGGGCATCAAAATCATTGACAAAGAATGTCTTCTCGGGGCTTCCAGCAATCTCTTCCAGCTCAGTCTCGTCTGCGTTTTTCACCCCAATGGCGTAGATGACGACGCCCTGCGCCCTCAGTTTCTCTGCAGGAACCTTGACCTCGTCGGCAGACTTCCCATCAGTGATGACAACCAGGTACTCTGGGACTTTGTGACCTCGAGTGGCCATTGCTCTCTCAAAGTTGGGACCCATGAATGACAGCGCTGCTCCTGTGTTGGTCCCACCTCCTATTTGTTTTATGTTCTCCACAGCCTTCTCTAATGAGTTGACATCTGAGTGGGCTGTCAGGTCAAATTCCAAGTTTGGTAAATCTGCGTATTTTGCAACCCCCACGCGGACATGTTGTGGCCCAATATGGAAGGTATGGAGAAACTCAGTGATGAACGTCTTCATGTCTTTGAAGTCTTTAGGGTAAATGCTTCCTGAGTGGTCGATCAGGAAGAAGATGTCTGCTTCATCTTTTTGTACACAGCCTGGAAAGAAAAGGAAAGCAAGAATGCCGCATAGTAAGGGTTTTTTCTCCACACATTCAATTCTCTGCTTTCAATTCACTACACTTTATACACTATAACACCTGACCTTATCCTTAAACTTAGACTTTATCTTTTTGATTATAGATTTTGTTGAAATTCAAGTGACCAAAGCCACTGTTAAAAAAACACTGGCTCAAACCTTGTTTGATGCCCGTTCTCCTTGTATTGATTGTGATCGCTTGGCGAAAGATGTTATGACACAGGGTCTTCTGCAGGCTCTGCTCCAGGGTTTTCAGCTTGGCGAAACTGTCCACAATAAACACGTGTTTCTTGGAAGGATAAGACGCCATCTGTACCAGCTCGGTCTTCTTGGCATCTTTGATCCCTACGGCGTAAACGGTGACACCAGCTCGACGGAGATCGGCGGCCTCTTGGCTCACGACATCCTGGGATTCGCCGTCTGTGATCACCACCGCCACCTGCTGGACACCCAGGCTTTTCCTGCTGCCTTTCTCCTTGATGAAGACTTTCTCCCGAGCAAACTTCAGAGCAGCTCCAGTGTTGGTACCGCCTCCATGGTAAGGCAGGATTTTGATGAACTGAAGGGTCTCGTTCTTGTCCTTGAAAGTGTTCAGGTAGACCTGTGCTGTGGGCCTGTCGTTGTACATGACAATGCCCACTCGGACTCTATTCGGACTGACCGCTAGGCCATCCACAATCTTGTGCAGGAAAGTGCGCACCAGCTGAAAGTTGGGAGTACCGATGCTTCCCGACTCATCAACAATGAACACAATGTCTGCCAGTTTGGCTGCTTTGCAATCTGTGAAAGAGTAGAGAAAGAGGGTAAAATGATAAGTACCAATTAATTCCAGCACTATCAACTACTCAACCTCAAGAATAGTACAATCTGTAAAATAGTGTCTACATTTTGGTTGGGGGTAAAATTATTAGCAAGTTATACTGGTGGATATATTGTGAATAAGCTGTAGGGGGAAAAAAAATCTATTTTCACTTTCCAAATGGTTTTGGAGGCTCGTATAGGAAATAACACTCTCTAACAGAAAAAAAAATCCCATGTTAAGTAAGTATGTTCAGTTCATTTCCTTTATAGTCAGTAGTCAAGTGAGTAATTCTGTGATGATAAATAAACCTTCCTTACCTCCGGTAATAGTGGTCACCTCCTCCTCAGTCTCAAAGAGAGTCTTCAAAGCAGGTACAATGTTGGCAGACTGGTATATGTACGGAGCAGTGGCTACTACCCTCATTTCATTCACTGTTGCAGTACCTAGGCCTATCCCCACCACTGTTACCCCTTCAGACTTCACCAGACGGGAAGCCTGAAACACAGCATCATCCGAATCCCCTCCAGACACGACCACCAGGAACTGCCGGAAGCCTTTGTCTTCCCGGCTACCTGCCTCACTGGTGAAAAAGTTAGTGCTGGCGTACTGCAAAGCATTACCCAGGTTGCGTGGCTCGTTAGCCTGTACTCGGCGCAGGCGGAAACGCCGGACAGCGGCCATGGTCTCCTCTTTGGTTTTGAAAGCATTGAGGAGAAATTCAACCTTGACGTCTTGGCTAAACTGGGCCAAACCAAATCGGTGGGCAGAAGCTCCAATATTGAGTTGGTTGACCAGCCGGTTGAGGAGGTTCCTGATATTTGGGAAGTCTGTCGTGGAGATACTACTGTCCACCAGGAAGAAAATGTCTGCAAACCTTTGGGCCAAGGCTGAAGAAACAAAAAAAAAAACAGTTTATGACCTCCAAATGATGATTGGTTAACTGCCAAAGCGGCTGGTAGAGTTGATTAACATACCAGCCACTTTCACTATTTTACCAGCCAACTTCATTTTTTGAATAGAATAGGACACCAAATGATGGTTGAGTAAGTGTAGACTAATTTACCAGCCACAGACTAAATTTACCAGCATTTAGCCGGAAGCTGGTGATAATTCCCCATCATAGTTCCCACCACTGTTGTCTCCTGATGTTAAATAGATGTTAAACAGCCCCCCCCCCCCCACCTGAAAAAGCTCCCACTCCACATGAAAGAAATTTGTTTACACTGCTGTCAATAAAGACTTTCCATGTCACATGGTCTAAATGGAGTTGCGAAGACCTGCCAAGAAAACATTTCTGTGGATTACTGGTTCCCACACGTTTTGTTTACCAAATGTCTGCACTTATTGTTGCATATTTTGGCTGTCACCGTACCATGACTGGCTGACCTCAAAAGTCACTCGAACTAAGGAGTCCTACATTAATCACTACAGAACTAGCATGTGTTACATCTGTAGGCTTGGAGCAGATATGCTGTTGGACATGTCAGTTCCTGAGACTCTGAGATTCTCAGGCGGGGAGATCTTGGCCGTCCCAAGGTAGTGTACAACCAGGTATAGGAGCGCCCTGCCACAGTTTAGGCTTTAAATCTTGTCTTAAAACACATTTCTACATAAACATACATTTCTTTAATATATTTCCTCCTCCTCCTGTTCCACTGCTGTTTGCTAATTGGTGTTCTCACATTATTATTTAATGCAAGACAACTAAGCGGACAACTATCTTAATACCATTCCCACAATTCTTTGCCTTACCTAGCCTCTGATTCTCCATGGAGACACACACAGTTTGCAGCAGGCTGTCAGTCACTGTCTGCAGAGCCTGGTAGTTATCGATGCTTGACAGGAAGCGCTGGTAGGGTCGGTTGGTGATGGACTGGAGCTCCGTCATGTTGGCCGCTCCCACCCCAATGCCAAACACAATGACTCCATGCTTTCTCAGGAGCTGGGCGGGCGCCAACACGTCATCTGCAGAGTCCCCGTCCGTGATGACCACGGCCACCTGAGGTACCCGCTGGCCAGCGCGGCTTCCAGCCTCTGCAGTGAAATATTTTTCCCGGAGGAAGGTGATGGCCTTGCCCGTAGCCGTGTTCCCCGTTCGGTAGGGCAGGTTGTCTACTTCGGCCAGCAGGGATTGTTTGTCCATGTGATCCTTCAGCAGGAACTCCTGGTGAGGCTCGTCGCTGTACTGCGCCAAGCCGACCCGAACTTTGTCAGCGCCGATGTCTAGGCCCCCGATGAAGTTGCGGAGAAACTGCCGGACTTCCTGAAAGTTAGCGATGCCGATGCTGGAGGAGCCATCGACCAGGAAGACGATGTCGGCCACGGTGGCATTGGCACATTCTGGAGAGGAGAGAGAAGACAGTCAGCATTTGGAGTGACAGGTTGAAGAACATTCACTGTGTGTGTGTGTGTGTGTGTGTGTGTGTGTGTGTGTATGTACCCACCAAAGACACTCATTTGGAGTAATATTTGAGCGTTTACACTGTGTGGGTCCATGTTGTTAATATTCTAACGCAACATTCAACATTCTATTCAAAGGGTTTTTACATTTCTATTAATTTCTCTGAGAGAAAATTAAACCTAAGAGACCAAAGACCCTGAGAGTCTTGTGGTCTGTCTTCAGCCAATGTAATTCCTCGCTAAGTCTTAATTAATTTTGATCTCAGATGGATTATGATGCTGGGCAGCAAATCGAGGAGTGTTGCACAAATAAGGAAGCAGGCTTGTGATCAGAAGGCTGCTGGTTAGAAACCCTAGTATTGCTGTGAAAAAATGGCACAGTGAGTGAGTAGCCCTGTCCCCTCCCTTGACATCTATAATCAATGTGGGTAATACTATTTGGATAGTCTAATGTTGATACTCAACTTACTATCAGGTGACAAAAAGAAGTGTCACTTACCTATTTGGTGCATTCCCACAGACTATGTAACCCTAACCCTGACTGCAGTCTACCCTGACCCCATTTTTAAATCTAAACCCAACCCTGCCCCTAAACTGACCCTATTTCTAACATCAAGCCCAACCCTAAGATTAACCTTAGCCCAGACATTGAATATCTATAGAGGTTTTTCACACAATTATGAGCATCTGTTGAAACTCAATATGCTTTTCAGTGACACATTATAGTCACTTGATAGGAAGCTGAGTACCAACATTGGACTATCCAAATAAAATGGGACCTCAATGAATCCTTGAACAAGGCCCCATCCCCAACTACTCTTGTGGAGCTGCTTAGTGGCCAACAGTAGCAGAGTGTGAATGTGTGGAACTGGATGAATGCAAACCAAGGCATTGCATGCATACTCAATTATATCTTCATTAGGCTGCGTAAATTAAGGTTTAAAAAAGCCATAATCACCACAAGCTGTGTGCTAGCAATATGTATTATCCTGAACAATGGTACGAGGCACAGAAGAACTTTGAATTGTTTTAGGGATATTCTGTTGGTCAAGGTAATTTCCCTTTCACTCAGGTAAATTTGAACAGGATGTCACTGCAGGGAAATTCTGTTGGCCATTGAGATTTCTGTAGAAATCAGCATTTCCATTTGGCTTCACTCTATCACTCTCCAGATATATTACTACTAAAGTTGGATCTTGGAATCACCACGAGCTGTGTGGTATTACACGAATTACCTTGAACCGATAGAAGGAGTTGTCGTTTGGCTTCCTCCACAGTCGTGCACAGCGTCTGGATGATGCTCTGAGAAATCCCCTGCAGCGCTGCAAAGTCGGACACGCTGTAGACATGCTGGTCATGTGGCTTGTTCGCTATCTCCCTCAGCTGTTCTTCGTCTGCCTCTTTGATACCGATTGCGTACAAAATAATTCCCCTACTCTTCAGCTGCTGGGCGTGGGGCTCGACGTTGTCCTGTGATTTGCCGTCGGTGATCACCACGGCGATCTGCGGCACGTTGCCGGCCCTACTTCCGGCTCCTTTCACAAAATGCTCGGTCAGCATGAAATCCAAGCCCAGCCCCGTCTGGGTGCCGCCCCCCTTGTAAGGCAGGTTGCTGATGTACTGGAGGATGTCTTCCTTAGTCTGGTAGGTGTTGAGCAGGAACTCGGTGCGTGCCGTGGTGCTGTACTGGACCAGGCCGATGCGGACATGGTCAGGCCCAACGTCGAAGCTGTTGACCAGCGTGTGCAGAAACTGACGGATCTGCTCAAAGTTCTCGGTGCCGATGCTCCACGACCCGTCGACCAAGAAGACGATGTCGGCCACCGCCTCTTGAGTGCAGACTGGGAGGGAGGGCAGAGCAGCCGGTCGTCAGATCACAGACGGGTTTTGCAGATGGAGAGCTGCAGGGTGCTGCTACAAAACTTACCCCCAGGGTGGGTCTTGGTTCTTGGAAGTGTGTCAGGGGTGCAAAAGTGTCAGTATGATCTAAAACTACAAGTGATGAGTTCCACGTGTTGTGTGCAGGCCGGGGGAAGGGGAGAGCAGCTTGTTGTAGGGTCATGGACAGTTTTTGGATGGGAGCAGGGGTCTACTGCGAAGCACTTACCTCCAGGGTGGTTCTTGGAAGCGTGCCATGGGTGCAAAAGCGTGAGAATAATATAGAAAAAAGTGGTGGGCTTACACCTGGTGTTCATTTTCCTCAAACGGTGTTGATAGTGCATACAGTGGTACACAGGCTGTTGACCCAACCCTATTCAGGACGGAGGTTGGTGGCTGGAATGAATCAGCTGCCAACATCCTTTTGTCTTTCTTTGTCACTAAGAAGAGTTCAACATCAGTTCATCGCTTCAACTCTAAACTTTTACGTACCTTAAACGCCTGGCAGTCAGTGCCATAATGCCCCTTATTGTGTGTTATTGTGAAACAGTTAATGCATCATTTACATGTGGCCAGCAGCAAAGAAACACATTTCCGTGCAGGGTTAGTAATGGTGCTCTTTAGGTGCTCGTAATGAACATGAACTTCATAACTCACCACTCAGATCTGTTCTGTAAGGCCCAGTATGCGTGTGAACAGGTGTGTGTGTGTTTCTGCAGGCACGTACATGTGTTTTTGTGCATGCATGTGTGCACTTACGTGCATTTCTGTGTATACACTAGAGTAGATTGGTTATACAGATGTTATGAGCTGATGTAATGCTGAAATGAGACACGTTCGCCTTGATCCTTTACGTTCTGGTATGCAGGAAGTTAAGTCATAGCTGGGTAATCATACCCACCTGTCGTCTGAGCAGTGTTGCCATAGAAACACGCTGCTATGATGAGGCTGAAGAGAAGACCCCGCCTCCCCTCCATGCTGGAATGGCTCTCACGTTTCTCTCTACCTACAACACAGAGAGACTCGAATATGAATACAGAGAACACTTTTACCCGCAGCATATCACGTTACCATGACTGCATACATTTACAGTATGGGCGGCCCCAGTGGGAATGGAACCCCTAACCCTGGCTAGTGTTAGTGCCTTGCTCTACCCAGTGAGCTACACAGGAGTGCAGTGTGATACTTCATGTCTTATGTCAAATATATTGCATGGCACACAGTCTCTTTAGCTTTGCTTCCCAGGAGGCACAGCAAGAAGGGCAATTAAAGTGAGTCTGATGGTGTTTGTGATTTCAAGAACAGTTTGCTTTACGGACAGTGTGCTGTGTCGCAGTGTTTGTATTGCTTTTGAGAACGCAAAACCAACAGTTTCTCTGTGATTTGGAAACCAGACAAGTCATGAACTGGCAGCCTCATAATATTTGAGGGGTGAGGAGTGTGTAAAGTGGGCGTCTGGCAGTTAGAGTGTAATTAAACAAATTATGTGTCCCTAATTCAGGACCCACAGTGCCATGAACTTGTCTCCTCCAAAGGACATAAGACCACAAAGGCAGCAGAGGGACGATACAGAATAAATCATGAAGTGTGCATGGCAAGGTCTCCAATCTGGTCTATATTACAGCACCGAAATAAATCACTTCAGAACCCAAGGCAATGTGCACGACTCATGATTGTAAGAATGTGTGTGTGTGTGTGTGTGTGTGTGTGTGTGTGTGTGTGTGTGTGTGTTTGTGTGTGTACAAGGGAGACAGACTGTGTCTGCATGACTGAGATCAGTGCCCTGTAGTCCACATACGAATGTCAATGAGATAGAAATGTCTGTTTCCTTTCCTGACAAAGCTTGAACACTTTTTGAAGTCAGTCAGCCTCTTTATGCATTTGACACGGTAGGAAATATGAGAGGGAGGAGGACCAGAGAGACGGCAGAAGGTAGAGGGGGAATTAACCCCAGGGTCAGGTTGGGGTATGAGGTATTCATAATAACAATAATAACAATAATAATAATAATAACTATTTATATAACACTTTATTTATTTTATAAAACAAAGTTCCAAAGTGTTTTACACAGATAAGGAAGTAAAACAAACAGCAGGAAGGAAGCAAAGAAAGGCAGAAGAACAATTCGACCGAAGCCGATAAAAAGTCAGTGATGTTCAAAATAATAGAACAATTCTGAATAAAAGAGCCAATATATATATATATATGTAAATATAAAATATAATAAGAGCAATAAAAACCACAACAGGAGAGGGTCAGGAAGGGGTTTCAAATGCTGAGGGGTTCTGTAGAGTCTATACTATATTATATTTACTATACTATACTTTACTATACTATACTATACTATACTATACTATACTATACTATACTATACTATACTATTTAGTAGAGCAGAGTGGAGTCCAGCAGAGCAGAGTAGTGTAGAACACAGTAGGATAGAGTCGAGTAAAGCAGAGTAAAGAACAGTACAGTTCAGCAGAGCAGAGAAGAAGAGAGTGGGGCGAAGCACAGTAGAGAACTGCAGTAGAGCAGAGTCTAGCAGAGTAGAGCAAAATAAAATGGAGTAAAGGTTTAGCAGTATTAGTTCAGTAATGATGTCATGTAGTGACACTTCAATGCTGTAAATTCATGAGATCTGAACAAACTACTTAGTAAATTACAGATATTATATTCTTATATTATTATATTACAAATTATATGACATTATATTATTATATTACAAATTATATTACATATGTTATTGTATCACATATTACAGATTATATTTCATATTTGTTTATTAGATTACAGATTATATTCCATATAATATTATTAGATATTACCAGGCTGCTATTCGTTTGCCTGGGCAGTCAAATGTTTCCACATTTGACTCTGGCAGAACAGAGCTGATAGTTTGTCTTGGCTTTCACACAACCGTCTCCAAACACTCTGTCAGTCTTTAAGTGAGGGATCATGATTCCTCTTATTGGCCGGGTTAATTTCCTCAGATATCTTTCCTCATAAATAAAATCAGTGTATGGGAACAGGTCTGTGACAGCTGGAGAATGGCTGTGCTAACTTGGGAATGCTAACAGCAGCCGTGACCAGATGGGAACAGCCAGAGGAGGATAAACATTCACAACCACCAACAGTCCGAACGTCTAAACTCTTTAAACTCTTAGTTAGCTGATCCTCCGCATCAAAACCTCTGGATGCAGTGCGGCTGCACAGCGAAGCACGCATAATTATATATGAGCATTGTAGTTTAAACTGGTAATCCTCCAGATCCTCTTTTTTCTTATATTCTGATTTGTGCACTGCGCTTCCCACAGATCACCTGTCAATCAAACAGTGCAGCCGGTACTGTGAAGTCTTGCATTATTTCAGCATAAAGCAAGAGTGGACGAGCTACAGCTAGACTTCTATTCCCAGACTCTCTATATCCATTTTGTAGAAAAGTCACTTCCTTAAAGGGGCAATAAGTAAGATATTTACTTCCCCAGCTAAACCCTGGTCAGTGGAGACACGGCAGATTAAGGCGATTAGTCATGTTGCTTTCTTTTATCATACTCAGTGTCGTCATTTTCCATGGAATGCCTGCTCAGTAAAATTGTCATTGTTAATTTAACTCTGAAAGTGTTAAAAATCAACACTATTAGGTGCGTTCAGATGGGATATTTGGTTTGCATTGAAACCACCTAGGTTGTGTTGTTGTGGCCGGGGCTCCGAACCTTTCAGCAGTCTGTACAAAGTTCAAACTCTTTGACGGACTGGGTTGTGATATTTTCACGCACTGCGCTCCGTCAATCCATGTCACCCGTTAACACACGGGTCTCATTGAAATACTTGGGATACTGTTTGTTTGTTGACGTATCACAAATGCTCATATGAACAACGCCTTATTTTTGTCATTTACAGGCCACCGTAACTCAAGGGGACAGGTGGTGGGGGGGGATTAGTGTAGGAGGGGACAAGTTCTATCAATATTGTTGCAATTCCTTCTGGTTGCTAGTAGAGGTCAATAGAGGTCATGGATTATCTAATGCATCGTTCAATATCTGTAAAACATAGACTATACAGCCTGTGAGTTGAAAAGTTACATTTTTTCAGCTAAAATGTAAATGTAGAATAGCGCAATTTGGATGAAAGAGATCCCAAAAATCCCCAAAATGCTGCATATCCACAAAACAGCCGCCACAAAGAGACACTGGGAGGAGCGGACCGGCCCGTATGAGCGGCTGCAGCTGTGCTTCATGTCTGACACGAGTCTGGGGAGCGGGGCGGCTTCCAAGGCTCCGTCACACTCCGAGAAACATGGAGCGTCTGGGGAAACATGGAGCGTCTGGGGAAACATGGAGCGTCTGGAGAAACATGGAGCGTCTGGAGAAACATGGAGCGTCTGGAGAAACATGGAGCGTCTGGAGAAACATGGAGCGTCTGGGGAAACATGGAGCGTCTGGAGAAACATGGAGCGTCTGGAGAAACATGGAGCGTCTGGAGAAACATGGAGCGTCTGGGGAAACATGGAGCGTCTGGGGAAACATGGAGCGTCTGGGGAAACATGGAGCGTCTGGAGAAACATGGAGCGTCTGGAGAAACATGGAGCGTCTGGAGAAACATGGAGCGTCTGGAGAAACATGGAGCGTCTGGAGAAACGCCGAGCGCCACGATGGGTTTGTTGCACTATCAGTGAGGAAACAGCCGGTCGGCGGGGGAGGAAGCTTTCTGTGGAAGACTCAAGTTCTTCAAGAGAACTGAGGATGAACAGAAGGATGATGCGCTGTTTACTTTTTAAGGTGTTGGGTCTTGGAGCCTCAACACGTCCAACATTTACATTACACTTAATAGTACTTCATTACAATAATAGTGATGCTTTCTGTTGAAAAGAAAAGAAGGGGAAAATATGTAAGGATGTGTGTATTCCCTCAAAACTACACTGAAGTACATGTATTTTTTAGTCATATTTACTGTTTTACAGCCTTACATATGTGTTTTCATCTTTCCCCGCTCCCACTTCCTTATTCTTATAGTTTTTTGCCTCCTGGGGAACCTTTGCTTCTCTCCACTCTATACAGATGTACGTTCATAAGATCAGAGCAGTGGGAATCCAGTCCACCTTTCACATCATGATGAGATGTTTGGATGAGCTGACAGCAGAGTTTCAGGGAGGTCAGGGTCTTTGCTTGCTGTGTCCGCCTCCTGCGCCGAATAAAGTGACGTTCACCTCTTATCTGATGCCCACAGGTGGTGCAGACATGGTTGACGTGACAACTATCTCCATGGGGACATGCTTGAGAAACTTTCTTTCTCTGTTCAGACAAGATCTGCTGGCCTTACTGGGACCTCTTCAGGATCTTGCCTAGGGCACCAAATAAGCCAGGACCACCGCTGATTACAGGCAACCAATCATAAGGAGGTCAAAGGTCAGAGGTCACAGCACCAGCAGATGGAACAAATATTCCTGTGACCCCTGAATGATCATGATGATAGAGAAGTGCTGCAGAAAGACAGAAGAGCCAGCAAGAAAAAGTAGAGACGTTATTTTTTAATGTAAGAGCAGGTTCTCTACTTTAAGATCTTTTGTCTTAAAACTCACTAAAACAATCGTCCAGGAGCTTCAGTTGGCTCAGGTGTTTAAAAATCTAAAAAAAAAAAAAAAAAAAGCTATTGGCCATCAAAAACAATCAGAATGAGTTTTATTGGGCAAGTAAGTTTGCACTTACAAACTTGGTGGTTTGCTCTCATAGGTCAGTATAAATCAACACAAAACTATAAAAGGAGAAGTATAAAAGAACATTCCCCCCCCCCCCCCCCCCCCGCCACACTCAGTCCTGATTATTAAAACAGTGAGATGAAGCATCAGGAACAAATTGTTTTTGCAACTCACACAGCCAATGTGCCAAACTACACAGCAACACCCCCTGTAATGCATCACCCCCCCACACACACACACACCCACACACCCACACATGCACACACACACACACAAACATGCCCCCACCCCGCCCCACTCCAAACTTCCCAGCATCCTCTGGATTCCTAGGAACCCTGCGGCTCCCACAGCCAGCTCCAGCCAAATGACTTTGCGCAGGCAGAACCAGAGCCGCCAAAACAAACCGGTCCCATCTGCCCATCTGGCTCTGCTTACTGTGTAATGGTGCCATTTCCTGCCCTTCTGAGGGAAGGAAATGGCATCAGCCGCCACGCCACATCACAGACGGGACGAACACGAAGGAATTCAAACTGTCGCATGAATTCTCCGTCCGTTCCTGCTCGGCGTGCCACCTCGCTGAGGATAATCTGAAGACCAGACCGGCCCGACAGAGGAGCTCCCTACTGGCTTCACATCTCTACTTCTCTCCCACCAATTAATACACCAAGTAATACTTCGCTTCATTTAAAGTTTTCCCTCCCCTACTGCCACTCAGTTACTCATACGAGGGTAAAGCAGATTTGGAGAGTTACATTTCAGAAAGAGGTATCCAGCATGTAAATTGGACACTCCAGCAAAGCAATTGCTTGCAGAAAAATAATACCCAATATTGACAATCACTGAAGCTATTAGCCATCTAGAGCCCTTTACGTACAAAACAGCAACAATTTAAAGGATGTGACCGCTTATCTTTTTTAGATATTGAGCTCTGAACGTCATTCTTTCTGTGGTGGATATAAAGTTTTGCAATGAAACCCAACACTTTCACTCTTCTATTTGAATTTGTCCGTCACTATTTCTTCTCCTCTGCTTGCTGTCTCACTCCTTCCTCCTCCTAATACTTCACCCACTCCTGGTTTTAATTCCTCCTTCACAATATCTCCTCCTCTACTCCCGCCAGGATATTGCTGTATTTCCAGTGGGTTTATGCTCAGCATTACATATCATTTCATCACATGACATCCACCGACTGAAATAAAACAACAAAAGAAGTACTTTGAGTTTCAGACTTCATAGCATACACTCCATGGCATACCAACTCTAATATATTAAAATCCAACTCAGATTCATTTTCCAGGTGCGTGGGATTATGTTGGAGCGCAGTGGGAAGGATTCCTCGAAAATGAAACCATAGCTTCTCTTCCAGGCCTCCAAATGTGACACCAGTAAAAATGACGATAACCAGCGCTTGTATGTGCGCGCCTTCTCGTTTACGTGAGCATGTTAAGTAAGCGCATGCTTCCATCTGTGCTCATGTGTGTGTGTGTGTGTGCACGCATTAACGTGTGTGAAACCTCCCCTCCCCCCAGAAAAATGGGGCTATGCCTGTGTTTAGTCACAGGCCAAATGGTTGAGGCCCCAAGAGTTGAGGAAATAGGGTTCACTCTAATTTGAAGCATGTGAACGTAATCAAAGAAGACTGCTCCACTGACAGCTGATTGAAAGGCGGGGCTCTGCATCTTTTACCCATTGAAATGTATTTACACAAACCTCCAAGCTTTGCTCCAGTCCTATTTATTTAGCTAGCGTTTCAGGCAGTTCTTTTCCGGTTTAGTGCAGCAGATGAAGTGTTTGATGTTAAAGAGCGGGGCCTCATTGTTTAGAATGGCAGTCTAACGGTCCAAACTGAATTTAAACTTACAGGACGGACTGGAGTGTTGGAGCATCTTAAGGTTTCCTCTCAGATACACTGATGACATTATGCTCCAGATGGCCCTCTGGAGGGGTGGGAGGGGGGACAAATCACTGAAATTACTGGAAAACAGAGATAAGTGTGAGGCATGAGATTGAAACTGCATTGAGTACTTGCAGTCAAGCAGACGTGGGACTTGGTTTTGGAGTAGGTAGGCAGCTTTCGCCATGTGTATCCAGGTCTGAGTCTGAAGCCGCTGGCTGTGAGAGAGGCGGGCCGCTGCAGCTAAACCCTGGTGGAGACCAGGCAGATTCTGGTGATTATTCATGTCGCTTTCTCTTTTTTATTGTACTCTTAAACTCTGCTCAGTGTTGTCCTTTTCCGTGGAATGCCTGTGATGTGTGAAACTATAAAGAGCAGTCCTACTGGCAGAGCTTCAGTGAGATCAGTGGGACAGTACCGCGCTGTGGGATCCTTTAAAGGGGCAGTAAGTGAGGTTTTTAACTGTCACGTATCACATACACACCATCATATATCTGTGGGGGTTGACAGGGTTGTTGACAAATACCAGTGACTCAATGATTACTCAACCAGCTGCTGAGATTTCTGGCTTTCATAACTCACTTTCTGTACCATTTTGCAACAAAAAACAAAAAATCCCCACCCACGGGAGTTGCAAGACACTCCCAATCACCCCCCACCCTCGCCAAGTAAACCGGTTACATCCATGATTTTGAGTCTTCAAGCTGTAAAGCAAAGGCTTCATCGACTCAATTTGGTCTTAAGAGCATACTGCTGACAAAACTGAAGCAAGTCTTAAGTAAGTCTTAGTAAGTTGAAGTCAGAGCCAATCGAATGTCTTCCTCTGGCTCCGCAAAGTTTCGTTACCCAACATTTGCTGATGAGAATTTCTCCAAAGAAATATCTGAAGTATAGCGGTCTTTACTGTAGTAATGTGTGGAAGGTCTTCTCCTCCAGAGGCTGTCTGTGTTCTTGGCTGTTTTACCAACCCGAAGCATCCAGAGCCATGTGAGAGCTTTCCAACCAGACGCCTCCGACTGAAGCTGTGCGATCAGTGAAACGAGCTCTGTAGTGTTTTTTTGGGATGAAAACCTGCAGGCACACGGCTCTAGACGGCTCATAGTTTCAGACTGCTGCTTTATGGGAGTAATCTGCTCGGCTGGAATGCCTCTGACCAATCAGAATACTTGGCTGAAATTACCTCTTTAACAATAAGCTTTAAGCAAATATCCCAAAGATCGCAACAATTATGCTGCGCGAAATCCAAACCTCTTCTCATGAGAACCACATAAAAAAAGCCAATAACTATCAAAGCACACAGCTGCGTTCTCCGCTCACAGTCTTTGTCATGAGCTGTCGACACTGCAGTTGCTTTATAGACCCACCAAGAGGCAAATCTGCCTGGAGGCAATCAGGCTCATCAACAAGCCAATTAAGACTGACCCTGGATGAGGCACATTACCCCAGCAGTTCGGTCCACATCTTGAGAGCACATGTGCAGACAGAGCGTCCAGAGTCATGTATTTAGCCTCCCGTCTCAACACTTCAGCAATCAGCGGACCTGCACTCCCACTCTGCGTCTCACTGTGTTAATACACAGTTGGTCTGAAAAGAGGCTAAATATTTCAGGGAGAAATGGTTCGAGGTCCGTGTTGTTAACCTGTCTCTGCACTGATGTCATCAGACAAATTCATGCATATTTACTGCAGTTATTACTGCAGTGATTTTGACCATGATTCTGAATGAACAATTCATATATGTTATTCCTGTAGTTGTTATTCCAGTCAATATTTGACTTCTCCTAAAGCCAGAAAGCAGAGAACTAAGGCTTCGTTCACACTGCAGCTGAAAGTGTCCCGATTCAGATTTTTTCCCTCCTATGTAATCTGTTTTTTTCTGATGTGATCCTAAATCTAATCTACATCTGATCTGTGGCCATGCAACTTCAAATTCATGTGGTTTTTATGTCACTCTCTATGGGACAGATCACTGTAACATTACTCTGAGTCCAATTGACCAGAAAAACATGGAGGACAACGTCAAGTAGCCGGTGGAGAGACAGTGAGGTCGCAAATTTAAAGAGTATTTGGATTCCTCCATTCAAACAGAACTAGAGGGGACAGATCGTAATCCACCAGCCTTGGAAACAGGGGAAGACAAATGGCCGAGCGGAGCCACAACACAACTTGGCTGCAGTGTCAGAAATCAAGAGTCTCAAAAGCAAAGTTCAAGGAGGTGAAAGACTCCACTCAACAAAGTGGCCATGGCTGCATAACATACACAACTCTGGGGCTGTAAAAGGTACAGCAGTGTACATCACCGCTAACACATACATGACAATTGAAACTTTTAAAAAGGAAAGTAACAGAATTGCAGATGCTTGTGTTTCACCCGACAGTATGAACATGAGGCGGAGTACAGAAAATCAGGCAAACTGAAACTCTGTCTCTCATTCCACTCTCAGCTCTGCCTCTCTAGACCATCAACATGGATGCCTATACAGCCAACCCAGTGTAAGTCTATCCTGTCCTGTAAAACACAAACACATGTGTAGGTTCTGCAGTATGTCTTAGTGTTTAAAGAATGGGGGAAAACAGCTTTTGAACCACCCATCTGTACGCTTTCAAACACCAAGGACACCCAGGACCAACCGTCGGTCCTGCGGTCTCCTGAGGCTCTCCTTTACCAAACACAAACCCTACAGAGTTTTTCTTTTCGCTTGTGATTTACTGTTGGTGATAGCAGTGTTTGAAAGGCAGATGTTTGTGCTCCGGCTAATCTAAACGAAAGGATTTGTTATTTCAATGTATATAGCCCATGTTTGGCCCAACGCTGATGCAAAACAGCCTCGCCACAACGCCGAGCTTAAAACCTGGAGGAGAACTTGCAGGGTGTGTGCCATCAGACAAATTAGGGCCCGTTCACACTGTGGAGCTCAATACTTGTAAAATGCAGAAAATATCTTTCAAATATGTGAATATGCATAAAATACTAATATGCGCCATTTTCATATACATAAATGTCTGTTTTGGTGCTCTCTATGGCTGAATAATATAGGGTTTGCAGTTTCATCACCAATCTGCTACCAACCAGCTGTGTGGAGGAACATGTAGAACTGTGTGTTAGTTAATAAAGTGTAAATCTGTAGAAGCAGCTAGAAGCAGAGAGCAGCTGAGTCAGCTTGTTGTGGTGTGGCTGTAGATCCATTCAGTAACGTTCTCAGTAAAAGTGAATAGTGTGATAAGGTGGATTTGGTTACTGTGACACAGTAAACTGTCTTGTCTTTAGCCCTAGTCTCTACTCCAAAACACTCTGAGTTGTAGCTTGAGAAGAGTCAGCTCAGTTAACCTGAACAAACTGTTAGCTAGCTAACTAGCCAGCAAACACACTGATGTTAATGTGAACACGCTAACGCTAGCTGCTGCTAGATACGTTAGCTAGTGTGCTAATCAGATGTGTTAACAACAAGACAGTGATGTTAGCTGACCAGATACTATGGTTAGCTAGCTAACAAGCTGACATTATCTAAACACTAAATCAATCAGATGGATCAGTGATGAAATGATCAGTTCAGTCAGAAACAGACAGAAATTAACCGTCTGTGCAATTCTGTTGAGACGACAGAAACACAGTCAGCTGTTCAGAGCTGAGGACCTCCAAGATGGCCGCCAGAGGGAGGGGTTACATCACCCAAAAACGGTCAATAGTTATTCAGCCTCCAGTTCATAAATCTTCTCCACTGTCTGTTCTAAACAGTCGCTGTCTGCTAGCTCTTTCCTGGGAAAAATCCTCTTCCGTACAGGAAGTGATGCGATTTATGTTTCCGGTTTGTTTGGAATAAACAGAAGAAGAAGAACTGGCTGTAGTTAGCATGAGCAGCGATAGCCACCATGGCTGAACAGACACTGAACTGTGTGCTGAACCGCCCACACTGTTTGATTGACAAATGATCTCTGGGAAGTGCAGTGCAGAAACACCAGAGCAATGAGCGCTGAGCAACAAAGAGAGAAACAAAATTTAAAAAAAACACCACAAATTCGAAGAATTACCACTTAAATTACTGCATGATTTCCATTTAGTGGCAGTTGTGGTTTGAAAATAGAGAAGAAATGTTTACGGGGTTTGCAGAAAGAACAACTCCACTGAAGGCATGTAGAAAACAAAAGAATTAGAAACACACATGTGATTATCATGAGCATACGCAGGAAAGAGTCTTTTTAACATCTCTCTGAAGCAATTTCCTGTAATCAACCCTCTAGGACTGAATAGGTGAATCGAACAATGGAAAAAACCTTATGTCTTCTCATTAGTATATTCTCACAGAACATGCAACATTATCCTCTTGTTCGCTCTTGCTGAAGAAAAATCAGACCAAAGCTCCGCTAATTGTAAATACTTGTGGTTTCCCAGTGAGCACCTCTGGGGTTTTGGCAAATCTGATAACGTTAGTCGCCACAGGAAACAAGCAGAATGATTTACAGCCTCTTGTTAAAGCAGTGAGGGTCAAACTGGACAAACCTTGTTCAAAGACCAGGGAAAGCCCCGTTTCTAATGGAAAAACTTAAAGCAAATTCAGCTGAAGTGAGTTGGCTGTGACACAGTAACAGCAGAGAGCAAATAGCTCATATCGCCTGTCCTCTCACTGCCAAAAACCACAGTAGGATTCGGTTATATTTGTAGGCATTTAAAGTGTCTGACTCTGTCGCTCCATCCAGCCCTTCTGTCCTCAGAGGACCAGGGTTCAAATCCCTGTGATTCCTCTTAATCACTGCTGGATGAGCCACTCTCTATGTCATTACTTTACTATGGAGCGAGTTTACATGCACACTAATTGTTTGTTATTCTGGTTATTCCAGTGTTCATGTAAACAGCAGAGTGTGATTTCCATAATCAGATAAAGGCCGTTGTCGCATTATGAGAAACCTGATTATCACAGCAGGTTTTTGTCTGATCTTTCCAATTATTCAGCGCATGTTTACCCTCAGTCTGATTTCTTTGGGTTTTTAATATAACCGGAGAGAGAACAACATCCAGGAAGCAGAAAACATCTAACAGCATGGCGACCGGCAAGATTCACTTTTGGACTGATGAGGAAATGTTTGTTAAGCTGTTTTGCAACCGTAAGCAGTGCAATGAGACACAGAAACTTGACCAGACCCAAACCCTAACCCTAACCCTAACCAAAACAACCGGCAAGATGTTTGAATTTTCACGTCACTTGCTTTAGGAGAGAAATCCAGCTATGACTGAATCATGTAAACGTTATGTTACGGTACACCAGAAGTCCATTCATTCCTATGGGCGACAATTCTGACGGAGCGACAACACAACGCCCCCTAGTGGTCAAACAGCTCCATTGGCAGCAGAGTGACAGATACTTTTGTGTTTTCTCTGTGAACTTAACCAGAAGTTGTATTCCTGAATAGATTCATGAGGTATTTTCGAATTTTTCTTTTAACACAATAAAATATCTTACAGTAGAAAACATATGTCACTCTCCATTAACTACTTTAAATTCAGAAAACATTGTCTGATGATTTGGTGACAATTACGTTACGTAGGTGGACACCTGTGTATGACAGCCTATTACTTTGCTTTAACAAATAAAGTTACCGTCCAAAATGTATTTTTACATTTGTATTTTTGCGTTGCCACTTTCCTCCATATTGCGGTCGCTGCGTGTGCAAGACGTCCATACTCTGACCAGCAGGGGGCGACATCGCGTTGAAGATAATGTACGCAGAGTGTGACGAGATACAGCTGTGACACACTGAGGTTTATTACTGACTGGAAAGCTCTCACTCATCATTAGATCTTGTATATTCGGGCTGACTGACCTGTCCTGTCCACTCAAAGACTTTTTCCTTGGTACAATTTCTCATTTTTACCTATAAGACCATTCTGTGTCTGCTTCCCAACCATTTACGCTCCTATATCTCTAAAAACTTGGTTTGAAATTATTGTATTCTCAGGAAATCTATCTGCTTGCCTCTGCTTTTGGTTTTGCTAGAATTGGTTTAGAAAAAGTGCCTTCATGTCTTCTGCTCGCTCTTCATGTAACTCTGAAGAACTGCTCTCTGTTGATGATTAAGGTGGTAATGATTTGAAGCTGGAAGAGATGTTCTCTCTTGGTGAGTTTAATGTGATAATGAAGGATCTTGTGTCAGACTCAGTATGAAGCTGTCTTTGCTTTGTTTAGTCCACATTTAAATCGTAGTTGGTTATATTTCTCCACCAGACTTAGTGCTCAATCATCTTGTGGGAAAGCAGCTAGGTGTGCCCTCTGCTTTCAATGAAGAATGCTAACCAGATGTTAAAGGGAAAGTGAAGGACAAGTGTAGAAACTTTTCCCTACAACGTGACAACTGGCTGGTGATAAAAACTAGCCAGCGAAAGAATTCAGACTTTGAACTCTTCCCTTTAAGGCCGCTGTCAGGCCGCTAGCCGACCGGTCGACATGTATCGGCAGGAAATTCCCCATTATGAATTTCCTCAGCAGATGAAGAATGCATGAACTTCCAAGGGAAAGTTATACTGTTGAAGACAAGTGAACCTGCATAGACAATACAGTCGTAATAGAGTCACTGTGGCTACAACCTAACAGTCATCTGTCAGTCGATTAGCCGTTTGGCGGAGGCTTTTGTCTGATGTCAGATGACAGTAGCGTGACTCCACACAGCTTTAGTATTCGTGGCCACAGCAGATACTGAATCCCAAACCCTGACAGTGTTAGAGCCTTCTCTGCCCACTGAGCTACACAGAACCACATGTTGAGACCACAGCACGTAACATTGTTAATGTTCAGGGACTATAATACTTAACATGTGAGTCATGTGACCGACTCTTAACAATTCTGTATTTTTCTTCCATGACTGAGATACTTGGCAGACATTTTGCAGTGATCGATCGCCGCCGTGGGCTTCAGTTCCATCTGAAATTTCATAGTAAACTCATTACAAACCACAAAACTCACCTCAGCGGCCATAATGTGGGGCGGCTGCCTCAGAGGAAAGGTTAACGCACAATAGAACAGGAAAAGTGATATCCAAATGCTCCTCAAGACATTTTCATTAAACACAGGGAGTTTTATGGCCATTTGAAGTGTCAAATGTTCATTTTATGATACAGTGAAAGCCTATTGTAGTGATGGATTGGGAAAATAATGACTTGTCATGTCTCAGGGAGGGAAACAGAAACCAAACAGCCGTCTGACATTTAAGAGCAGACTGATACAGGAGTAACTGTTACTTACTGTGTTTCTGTATAAAACAGTAATGATGTGATACTTGGCAGACTACTGCTACTACAACTACTACTAGTTCTACCACTACCACTACTACTTAAGGCCCTGACACACCAAACCGACATCAAAGAACCAGCTGTTGCGTCGCCTCATGTCGCCTGTGTCTGGTCCAAAAAGTTGCACTTGAACACACCGCAAAGACTACAGCCAACGGCCAACTAGCACGTACATTCTGCGCCTGCGTGAGGGGAAATAACTCTCCATACCAGCAGGTGGCGGTAGTCGGTAGAACAGTTTCTGCTAAAGAAAATCTTACCTGATATAACAAGTTTATTTTCGATCTCACGCCAGAGTTCTGTTTTCACCACTCGGTTGGCATAACAGAGCTAGCCTCTCCTGAATCATGCTGATCAGTCGGTCTTCAGTTTCTTCATTCCAGACGGCCATGTCGTTGTGAAAATATTCACGTATTGGAATAGAGATGGAGCAGAGTGATCTCTCTCACCGACGGGCTCCGCCGCCGATTCAACACGCTCAATCGGCCGAAAAGCCGCCGACAGGGGTCCGACTAGTGCCGACGGTGCGGGACACACCGCAAAAACTAGGGACACAGACGCTTACCGACGGCCCGACTGGTGTGTCAGGGCCTTTATGTATTTACTACTACAGCTAATATTACCTTCAGCACTACGACCATGACTACTATCACTTCTACTGCCACTATACTACTTAATAATCTCATCTGTAGATTTTGGACATTGCTAATTGTTTAAAACAATGAAATTGCGGCCCAATTTTGAAAGTACTAATGATATTATTTCTCCTGTGGTCGATTTTCCATGTTGTTTCATTAAGGAATGTCTTATGTATTTTGTCATAATCCTGCAGTTTTGCCAGAATGTCCAGACAGAACTTGTATACAGAGTCTAAGTGATTTCCTGATCTGAGATGGAAACTCCCCTCAACCCAAATAAACAGGAAGTAATACATCAGTCAGCAGAGCAGAGCATCACCGGCCGACCACGACCCCGGAGACTGCTGACCAATCATTTGTCTGCAGGGATGAGTCCGAGTGTGTGTGTGTGTGTGTGTGTGTCTGTGTGTGTGTGTGTGGTCCACTGCTTACACTGGTACACTTAACAGACTCAACATTTGCTCTGTGCAGTTTACAGCCTCTATGATAAACACCATCATACCTGTCGAGCTGCTCAGCTGCTGCTGGATGTGAGTCATTTGCTTCATTAACATGGAGAGTTTCTGTCTGATATCTCTGCTGTCCGGTGAAAACCTTGTATCTCCAAAACCTCAACTTTTCAGTAACTTAAGTTAAAACAGCCTTAATTGTTTTTTTTTTTGTTTTTTTATCTTGACCACCATGCAGTTTTGAGTTTATCCAATGGCTTTTAAAGGTTTAATAAACACTGAGGGTGGTCCAATGTTTCTGTGAAGGGTGGAAGTAAGAAAAATTAAGTGATAAAAATAGATGAGATGAAAATGCATGTGAATTGAAAAATTGAGTGATAAATCCAAATATGATTTGATTGAAATAGAGGTGAATTTGATAAAAACATATCATAATTTATCACCACTATCACCACAAAATTTTGAAATAATCAGTTATTTAATCAAAACGCCTTTGAATTTATCAAATTACTTGACAATTTATCAGTCTCTTGTATGCATTTTTATCATGCTGTTTTTCAATTTGCATTCATTTTCATCACAATAATCACAACGCGGTTAAAAAATGAGCTATTGTTGATGTTTGTTGCGTTTCTGGGTCCGTTTAGTCGTTTCATGGATCTGAAACCTCAGCGGTAAACGTCAGGTTTTGGTGTCAGTCCCTCAGAATCAAAGAGCGAGGGCTTCTTTCTAGAGCTGCCATTTTGCACCGAGAGACGTTCAACAATCATACAGGGAGAAATCCATCGTAGAAGAGGAGAGAGACCAATTTCTCCACCCACAGGAGCAGGAGAGAGACCAGAATGCACTGCAACAGAGAGACAGGCTGGGGTTTGAGGAAGAGGGGAGACTCTCACTTTTATCAACTGGAGAATCTCTCTCTCTCTCTTGCTCTGACTGTCTCTCTCTCTCTCTCTCCTTCTACACCTATAACCCACAGCTGAACACAGCAAATTCACACCTGTTCTCTGGAGGTTGTTGAAAAGCATTCTGGGAAACGTAGGAAATCACTAACTGCAGTAGAAGAAGACGAGGCAGGTTGAGGGAAAGTAAATGACAATACTTCATCACTAAATAACTGCTGGAATGAACTGAATATCAGTGGAATGTTAAGGGAGTTTTCTTTTAAGGTTCTTTCATGTTGAAAATCATTTCATTGGTCCGTTCCTCTCCTCTCCCTGCACATGACTGTAGAATTGGAAATGTAAACTCAGTCCAAAAAAGGCCAGTCTCTCTCTCTCTCTCTCTCTCTCTCTCTCTCTCTCTCTCTCGCACACACTGCAAAAAATATTAAGGCAGTTCAACTTAAAAACATAAGTTTCCTTGCTGCCTTAAAATTGTGAGTTGACTGAAGTAGTACTGAATAGTTAGGTCAAAGATCATTAGTTGTTCTAATGTAGAAAAGCTAACTGAGTGAACTTAAGACAATAAGTTCAATCAACAAACGTCTAATAATGCTGATTCGTGTTTCCAAGCTGAATGCATTAATTGATGAACTGAAATCCAGTGTTATTTATTTTTTCACAAGGTTTACTAGGTTTAAGTTCAAGTTCCTCTTGTATCACATGAGTAATACACAGTTCAGCATGTAGTATGCAGCTGCAATACACTTACTTGTAGTGGATTGTACTTGCCATGTGCATCAGAGAGAAACTTACTTGCTTGTGAATTCCCAGATACATAGATAAGATAGATAGTAGATTTTATCATGTTTTTTTTTTGTTTTTTTTTTATCAGAAATTGACCTATTATTCACCAAACATACATACATAACAAGTCTCTATCATGTAACTTCATTCAAACCAAAAGAAGGAAGAGTTTCTGGAGAGTTAAACCGAATGCAATGCATACTGGGAAGTCTGCTAATAAACTAACAGTGTTGAGTTTAGTGAATGCTTTATAAGGTGTTCTTTCAACTCATGATTTTAAGTCATGAAGCTCATAACTAGCACTTTTAAGTTGAAATTGACAAACACATCTATATACATTGTGTTAATGGATAAAGATGAGTTGATTTCACTAAATTGCACTATGAGTTTTTACAGTGCACACGTATCACATTTCTCTCTACCATTTCTTTGCATCATATCTACACACATGCTGTATCAGCTGCAGTATGTTTTCAGCAGCACTAACGGTTAAGTCAGAATCAAAAGGAGTCTTACCTGAATGTGACTAAACAGTGGAATCCCAGCAGTCACTCCTTCATTCAGTCTTTCATTCACATCACTGAAAAGACAGAAAACCACCACAGATGTGACCAAGCCAGCTTCACTCAAGTCCCAAGTCAAGTCTTGAGGCACAAAGTCTCAAGTCAAGTCTCAAGTCTAAATGTAGAACAGCAAGTCAAGTCCAAGTCAAGTCCATGTCATTAATGTCAAGTCTCAAGCCTAAATGTAGAACAGCAAGTCAAGTCAGAACAAATCAAGAGTCCAGTATCAATTTAATATCTTAAAGAAAACTAAATATCTAGGACTTTTCAATGCAATATGGTTTTAATAGGATAAAAACTTGGTAAGAGCATCATGAGTTTGATTTCTAGAATCAGTTTCAACTTCAATAAATTCAATCATTCCATACAAATTCAGAAAACAGAATTTAAATTCAGTCGTCCGCTGGAACAAATCTCATCACTTTCAATCTAAGTCATTTACACAAACACAAGATCTCAAGTCAAGACTTTAGAAACCTTTTCAAGTCATCAAAGTACAAGTCAGAGTCAAGTCCCAAGTCACCAGAACCCAAGTCAAGTCAAGTCTCAAGCAGTTAAAATTGTGACTCGAGTCCCAGTCCTGTGTCTCCAGTCCTCACCTCTGCAAACATCATTTTCCCTAAACTGACTCTCTGTGCAGCACTTTGCTTTCTAAGCTCAGTTCATTAGATCAGATGTAATCGTCCTGCAGGCTGATGAGCTGCTGGAGCTGCTCTCTCATCTGCAGTGACAGTTTTAAGAGACGCTGTGTCACCACATCATGTCAGGGGTTAAACACAGAGCAGGTGCTGTGCAGATGAAGGGAGGACAGGGTGAAGACCTGAAGACCTGAAGACCTGCACTAATCCCACAATAAATTATAGAAGCATCATGCTTTACTGTACAGATATCACAGTAAATCTGTTAGACTCTTTAGTGATTCCACAGCAGAGAAAAATACCATAAAGGGCTGTAAAATCACTAAACTCACTGCTGAGTACCACAATACACTGGGAATATTATAAGAAAATTATAGTGATATTATAGCAATGTTGTAGTGAATACTATAGGAGAATAGCCTATAGGATTATTACAGTGATACCATGCGAAATCAAAAAAGACCATTCAGTGTGATTGTAGTAGTCATGTGGGAATATTATAGTGATATCATAGGAGATAAAAAATACTACAAAGTTCTATAATCTTACCATTGAGTTTGACCGAAACACTATAAGCCCTCATAGGAATATTCTAGAGATATTATAGTGATACCATATGAGCTACAAAAGTGCCATTAAGTGCGATAAGGTCACTATAAACTCACTATTATGTCCCGCAGACACATTATAAGTCCCTATAGGAATATTATAAGAATATTATAGTGATATCATAGGAGGTAGAAATACCATTAAATATAATATTGTCACTTTAAAATCACTATTGAGTATCACAGACACACGTTAAGACCCTATAGGAAGATTATAGGAATAGTATAGTAAATACCATAGGTGATACAAATAGCATTAAGTGTGATAAGGTCCCTTTGAGCCACAGATACACTATAATACTCTATTGGGATTATTATAGGAATATTAAAGGAGAAAAAATACCAGAAAGTCACTATAAACTCACTGCTGAGAACCAGAGACATAGGCTACAGTATTTTAAGTCCCTATAGAAATATCATGGGAATACTATATAGTAATTCTTCTATAGGCAAGGGTTGAATAGAAAACAGATGAACAGAAGAAGAAGAAAAAGAAGAAGAAGAGGAGGAGGGCGGGGGGCTGCAGTCTGACTTTCAGTTTTCTGATCCTGCAGGTTTTGTTTGAAACTTCAGATTAACTCAAATCCTTTGCTTAAGTAAAAGTAGCAATACCATAACGGAAAAATACTTGCTATTAGCAGTAAAATGAAGTATGAAAAGTAAAAGTCGTCATTCTTTCAGAGAGTTAAATTATTGAAGCATTAACCTGTAAGAAGTATTTTAATGTTGTCGTCTAACTGCTCCATATACTGATGGGGAGTTTAAACTCTAACAATGCAACATATTTTATGAGCTTATTGTATGTTTTGCGTGTAAAACCTTATTCTGCAAAGTAACTAGGAACTCCAGCAGTCAGAAACTACAAGATTTCCCTCTGAAATGTAGTGGAGGAAAAGTAGAAAGTCTCACAGAATGCAAATACTCAGTAAAGATCCAGAACCTCAGAACTATTTGAGTAAATGTACTTCGTTACTTTCCACCTCTGAGACCTGTTTCTGTGGCTGTGAAGCCTTTAGAGACTTTGGTTTGTAAAATATGCAAAAGAAATTAAGTTAAATGTATATATGTTTTTTTTTTATTTGCTGTTGCGCAACATCGAGCTTGTCTGTCATGCACCGCTGGACCACTGATTCACTGCAGATTATAGCAACACATGCAATGCCATAAAGTATTTCCAAACTTTAACTGTTAAGCTGCCGTCACTAAGCGTCAGATATGAAGTCAACACATCAAGTTTACATTTATTCATTTAGAGAATCTCATTTAAAGCTTTTTAAAGAAAGAGCAGCGACGACAAAGCTGCTGAAACATCTGAAAGACTTAAAATAAATCACTAATGAATGATAATTGAATGGTCATTCATATAAAAAGGTGAATCAACTCTAACTGAATCTTATTTCGTTCACAGCAGTGAATCATTTAACTGAAACATAAGTTATAAACACAAAATATTCAACTGTAATGTCATTTGTATACATACTGTATAGTATATAGGCTACATACCCATACACAGACATAAATATACGTACTACGATGAACGAAAAGGAGCAAGAAGAAAAACGTGAAGTAGCCTACCTGCCCCCTTTTCTTTATAATAAATTTTTGTAAGATTTCTTCATAACGCAAACCACCATCAATATAAGCAAAAATGAATGAATTAGCCGATGCTTTTTTCCCTCAAAAGGATAAATGTCCTATTCCTATTCTTAAACAAACGAATTTACATCAGTTTGATATTGCTTTCTGTGATACAGAATATAAATTCAGCTCATAAAGATTTGGATCAGACAGGTAAACTTTAATCTGCAGATCTAAAGGTGAGCTGACTTTCGCACAAAGCTGCAGTTTCTTTTCATTTTGCCCCTTTTATCTTTCAGTGTGAATGTGATATTTAATATTTTCATGCAGATGAAGAGAAAAGAAACTTACAGCTCCACCGCTCCGCGTCCGCTGCTGCACAAAGTCAGGAGTCCCGTGGCCATGTAAGGAGGTGCAGCTAGTCGCGCGGGGGGGGGGGGGGGGGGCTCCTCCCACTCATACTACACATACTGATACTACACTACAATACACTACAGTACTGTACAATACATCACACAGCAGCAGCCTCTCCCGCCCCCACCGGGCCGAGCTGGGAACAGTCCATCAAGGAGGAGAGGTGTGTGTGTGTGTGTGTGTGTGTGTGTGTGTGTGTGCGTGTGTGTGTGTGTGTGTGTTAGGGGGAGGCCATGTTACTGTAAAGGAGTTTGGATTGGCCAAAGAAGAGAAGCAGTGAAGCAGAGGTTCCTGGGAAATTCTGAGGAATTTCTTAAGAAATAAGAAAAGATCTATTAGTCATATTTTTTTTGTGTGGGTGTGTGTGTGTGTGCGTGTGTGTGTGCGTGCCTGCGCGTGTGTGTGTTCACGCATTGTGAAGTTATTGTTACATATAGACATATGTTTGATGCCTGTTGTTTAGTGACGCCTACTGGTGCTTTGAGAAAGTACATGTTGACCAGGATGTGATTGTGGGGGGAGTTCAAGGCCCCGGATACTGACATGTAGGCATGCGCAAGAGCTGCGCTGTTGTTGAATAAAAGTTACCAGACTGAAACATGGTGTCAGAAGCGGTTTAGCTCCGTCAAATAAAACCACGCCATGGCGAGTAACAGTATTCCGGCGCCCGAGGGCATGCGTATGTCCGGGGATTTGGCAAAGAACTGGGAGGTTTTTCGGACGGAGTTCGGAGGACTTTTTGCTGGCAACGGGTCTGCGTGAGAAGTCGAAGGAAGTTCAGGCAGCCTCGCTGAGACGGCTAATGGGTAACGAGTGCCGTCATATTTACATGCATAGCCTCACATTGACCGAGGAACAAAAGAAAGACCCAGTTGCTATCTTGGATGCTTTGGGGGGTTACTTCAAGCCGGTGAAGAATGTGATTTACGAGAGATACACGTTTGGATGTTGCAAACAAGAAACTGATGAACCAATAGACAGCTTTCTAACGAGGCTAAAGGAAAGAGCATCATCATGTGAGTACCGAGAGCTAAAGGACGAACTGGTTCGAGACAGGCTCATGCTAGGCGTTGCTAGTGGAACTGTAAATATTGTGGAAACAGCCACAAGCGGGGCAGAGAGCAGTGCCCAGCCTACGGTAAGACTTGCCGAACATGTGGCATTTCAAATCACTTTGCCAAAGTATGTCAGGCTAGCAGCAAGTCCGACAAAATAAAAAAAATGAATGTGCTTGAAGATGTCGAGCAAGGGGCAGGGGACTCAGGTACAGACTGTTTCAAGTCACTGAATGCATTGGTACTGTGAAATCCCAGGGGCGCAAATGGTTTGTGCACCTGCGTCTGAATAAGAAAAAGCAGCTATGCCAGCTAGATACAGGCGCCACTTGCAATGTTATGGGCCACAAGATCAAAGAGAAGCTATCACCCAGAACAGCGTTACGCCCGAGCACAACTAGGCTGAAACTGTATTCCGGGAAATTTATGCCATCACTGGGGAAATTCCACACAGAATGTGTCATCCGGGGAGAAAAGCACAACCTCATCTTTGAGATAGTTAAAACCAAGTAAAAGCCTCTTCTCTCCGGGGACACATGTGAACGTCTGGGCCTCGTGACCTTCAGAATTCCAGATGAACTGAATAATGTCGATGCAAGTCAGTCTGCGCCCCTTACAAAGGACCAACTGTTAAAAGACTACCATGATGTCTTTAAAGGGTAACTTCGGTATTTTTCAACCTGGACCCTATTTTCCCATCTTTTTGTGTCTAAGTGACTAAACGGGACAACAATTTTTGAAATTGGTCCAGTATTGAGCGAGATCGCATCGCCGGCTGGGCTCTGACAACATTATGGAAAGGACCCTACAGAGAAATGAAACGTTTTTCTTTACCTTTCCTTAACCAAGTCTCGCGAGAGTTGAGTTGTTGCAGGAAGTTACACACAGACCGGATCAAGCGAAAGGTAAAAAAAAACGTTTCATTTCTCTGTAGGGTCCTTTCCATATTGTTGTCAGACACTTATAATAACAATCTGAGCCTGTCAGTGGCAAAAACAAGAACTTTTAGTGGACGTACATTGACGGTGTGATTTGCCCCGTCGGATTACATTGCAGCTCGTTTCGCGGCTGCCGGCTGAAGCGATCTCGCTCAATACTGGACCAATTTCAAAAAATGTTGTCCCCTTTAGTCACTTAGACACAAAAAGATGGGAAAATAGGGTCCAGGTTGAAAAATACCGAAGTTACCCTTTAAGGACCCAATCGTGTCGGTCACTTTGATCTGGACCCTAATGTAACTCCGGTACAGTGCGCACCACAGAATGTTCCAGTAGCTTTGAAAGCAAGAGTCAAGGAAGAACTGGACAGACATATCAGAGCTGGCAACATCGCACCGGTGACCGAGCCAACAGCGTGGATAAGTAATATGGTGACTGTTGCAAAGCCAGAAAAAATAAGACTCTGCATTGACCCAAAGCCTCTCAACCAAGCACTGCTGAGGTCTCACTACCATCTGCCAACACTGGAAGACGTGTTGTATAAGCTGCCCAAGGCTCACATTTTTACGTTGGTGGATGCTCGCGATGCCTTCCTACAGTGCAAGCTCGACGACGCCGTCTGACGACCTTCTGGACACCGTGGGGCCGAATGAAATGGCTCAAACTCCCATTCGGTGTCTCAGTAGCGCCTGAGATCTATCAGTGCAAGCAGCATGAACTGCTGGCTGGCATCGAACCGATAGCTGATGACATCCTGGTGGTCGGGTGTGGTGATACGGATGCGGAAGCTGAACTGGACCATGACAACAACTTGAGTGCTCTCATGGAACGATGCAGGGCAGTGAAGCTCAGACTGAGTGAGCGCAAGCTGCAGTTCAAGCTCAAAGCTGTACATTTCCACGGTCACATACTGTCCTCGGAAGGTCTGAAAATCGACCCTGAGAAAACACGGGCTGTGTTGGAGATGCCGACGCCCACGGACGCGAAAGCGGTGCAACGCTTCATTGGGTTCGTCACTTACCTTGCAAAATTCCTGCCAAAGCTCTCAGAGATCTGTGAGCCACTCCGCAGGCTCCTGGATAAGGACACTGAATGGCATTGGTTGCCCAAACATGAGGATGCGGTGCGTGAAATAAAGCGGATGGTCACCAGCACACCCGTTCTCAAATACTATGACATCACGAAGCCTGTTACGATCCAGAGCGACGCTAGCATGACCGGACTGGGGTGCTGCTTGTTGCAAGGAGGGCAACCCGTGGCTTTTGCCTCAAGAGCACTGACACAGAGCAAAACTATGCCCAAATAGAGAAAGAGTGCTTTAGCATAGCTTTCACCTGCCAGAGATTCCACCAGTACTTATATGGCAGGGACTTTAGAGAAGTTTAAAGGGAATCGTTTATAAGTTAAGCATGTTAATATTTCCAACAGCTAAAGGAAAGGAGATGTTACATATAGACATATGTTTGATGCCTGTTGTTTAGTGACGCCTATTGGTGCTTTGAGAAAGTACATGTTGACCAGGATGTGATTGTGGGGGGAGTTCAAGACTGTCTGGATGGTGAAATTTTAATGATGGAATTGAAAGGTGAAACTGTATGATTTAACTTTGAGATGAAACTTTAAAATGAAACTTAAAGATGAAACTTAAACTTTAATATGAAACTTAAAGGTGAAACTTTAAGATTACATTTTAAAATAGAACTTAAAGGTGAAATTTCAGGATGAGACTATAAGTTGAAACTTAAAGCTGAAAGTTTAACATGACTCTTCACCCTGAGCAGCAGCACTGGAGCCTGCTGGATGTTTGCTCCATGTTGGACTTCCAGTCTGAATCAGTTCTGTTTCTCTCATATTAACCCAAATCCTCCTCCAGCCCCTCATCATGGAACCAGAGGGTTTCTGTGTTCCAGTCGTCCCGTTCTCCATCTGAACCACACAAGCTTCGGTGAGCAAGTCTTTATTTATATCGCACGTTTCAAAACCAACGCTTACAAAATGCCTTTCCTCCTCATACAGTGGCCTATTTAATGGAATGGGATCAGGCTCAACAAGGAACATGTATTTCAGTGTTTTATTTATTTTGGTCCTGCTGGTCTTTATCAGGCTTTTCTGTCACAGTTAAAGGTCCAAAACAAAGAAGCAGTTTCCTCCTTCGAGCCACCAGGGAGGATTGTTTTCAGTCTTCAACACTGAGCTCAGAGCCACACAGTCACTGCAGGTCTGCACAGTCCACAGATAGGATCCAGTTTTGGGAATTTCATCATTTGTTTAAATAGTTGTGGAGCAGGCTTTCCTGATGGAAACCATACACTGCTGCTCAAACACTCAGTGTGGAACTTTAGGGAGATTTTTAGTGAGAATTTACAAATCCTGAAGTCATTTCTTAGATAAAAACCCTGCAGCGGGTCGACGACTCGAACTGTCCGCTGGCCGAGTCTCGTGTCTGAGGATGTGAGGTCAAACATCTGACCTGTGTTTAAAAGAAATGTCTGGTGTTTCACATGAATATCATTCATAGCCAGAGCATCTGTGCAGCCAAAGCAACAACTCGTAAAACACAATTACCTCCAAACTGTATTTGGCTGAAAATACTTAGTTTCCCTGGTAATTTAGATTACAAAATACTCAGATATTTTGGCACTGATGAGGCCGAAGCAGCAGGGAATGTTCCTTCAGCAGAAAAAAAGAAGAATGGGGAGCGCTGCTGGGATATACATGGTTAAAAATCAATGATAGAAAGGTGCTCTCTGGTGGATATCAGTAGAATCCAAAACATTAAGAGGACCAAAGCACTCTGTCCCTTAGATTAAAAAGAAAGCAGCTGTCTGATTGGCTGGCTGAAAATGCTGCCATGTTCCTGAAACCAACGGTCAGTCCTGGACCATGGAGGTTTGGCTGGATTGAAGACCTGCAGACTCTCTGCGAGACGCTTTACTGGATAGAAAAAAACATATTTCTACTTTGCAAATGTATTATCATGTCTATTTTTTCCCACGGCACAGCCAAGGGAATCATGAGGCCCAGGCCCATTCGGGTCAGTCAGTCAGGCAGTCAGTCAGTCAGTCAGTCAGTCAGTCAGTCAGTCAGGCAGTCAGGTAGTCAGTCAGTCAGTCAGTCAGGCAGTCAGGCAGTCAGTCAGTCAGTCAGTCAGTCAGTCAGGCAGGCAGTCAGTCAGTCAGTCAGTCAGTCAGTCAGTCAGGCAGTCAGTCAGTCAGTCAGTCAGTCAGTCAGGTAGTCAGTCAGTCAGTCAGTCAGGCAGTCAGTCAGTCAGGCAGTCAGGCAGTCAGTCAGTCAGTCAGTCAGTCAGTCAGGCAGTCAGTCAGTCAGTCAGTCAGGCAGTCAGTCAGTCAGTCAGTCAGTCAGGTAGTCAGTCAGGCAGTCAGGTAGTCAGTCAGGTAGTCAGTCAGGCAGTCAGTCAGTCAAGTAGTCAGTCAGTCAGGCAGTCAGGCAGTCAGTCAGTCAGTCAGGCAGTCAGGTAGTCAGTCAGGTAGTCAGTCAGGTAGTCAGTCAGTCAGGCAGTCAGGCGGTCAGTCAGTCAGTCAGGCAGTCAGTCAGTCAGTCAGGTAGTCAGTCAGTCAGTCAGTCAGGCAGTCAGTCAGTCAGTCAGTCAGTCAGTCAGTCAGTCAGTCAGGTAACTCTTAGTGAGATGTGTCTTGGTGAGATGGCCTCTAGAGGGCGTCTCTGATTAACAGATGGTCTCTCTCCTGTCACATTCAAGATCTTCATTCCTGTCACAACGTCACATTCACTCCCATACTGATGATGTCATATTGAATCTCACATTGAGCTCCACTCTCTGTCGTTAATTTACATACATCCATGTCTTCCGATACCCTATAAACTTTAACGTCAGGTAACGTTATCACCTGTGGTATTTAAGTGACGTTAGTGGAATTATTTAACCGATAACCGTGTCGTGATGCTTCAGTGAACTGAACTGAACACGCTGTGGGTCTGTACAGGATCTGTGCTTGTTCTCTAACTTTTGCTGTTTTTTCTTGTGAAATACTGAATGTTCTCAGCCTCCTCTGATAATGAATCAACCTGAAAGGAGAAAAATCATTCTTTGTTTGAACAGTGACGTTGTGAGTAGACAGCTCTTTGTTTTAAGGGTTTATGAGCCAAAAAGGTTGAGAAGCGCTGATCTAAAGTACAAGGCAGTCAGAGCTGAGTGAAGCACAGACTGAAATCCTCACTTCTCCTCCAGTCCTCTCTCTCAGTTTTATTTATGTGTCTTGTATGTATTTTATTTCTGTTTATGGTGATTATGTATGAGCTCGGTGCCTTGCTGCAAGCCAAATTTCCCATTAGGGACGGTGAAGTCTTGATTGTCCAGGCTTCAGGCTTCAGGCTCCGCCCCCCTCCGCCCCCCCACCCAGCCAACAGAAACCTCTGCTGGATCTCTTCCTGACGTTAACACCAGCTGTTTATATACAGAGCAACGGGATTGAAATGGAACTGAGCGGTGATGGAAAGATAAACTGAAGTACAAGTAAAAAGTGTCTGAGTGTCTGAAAAGGAGAGAGGACAGAGTCAAACTAGATTATTTTCACTGGAAACATTAGAAATGAGAAAATAAAGTGTAGAAACAAAGTAAAGTCAGATTCCTCTTCTCACTGTGAATGGATCCACAGTTTGTCAGTTTACGTTGATCCAGTTTCTGTTGCTGATGGAGAGACACAATCTGTTCTGTGATGGATGGATTTAAAATGGACTGAAGTAAAAAAAAAGTACACAAAAAAGCTACTCAGTTACAGTAATGTGAGTAAATTTAATTAGTTACTTGCAGCCTTGGTTCCTATTACATTTATATGTTTTTTTCTTCAATAGATTGAAGAGAATGTTTTCCCTCCACTTTCCCTCTGGAGGTGAAATGCATTATTCTCTCCAATTGCTATAAAGACTCATTAAAGCTATAAAAGTGATGGAGCTGGTCTGCAGGCTTTCACCATGTGGGAGAATAGTTTCAGAAGGATTTCTGTATCGTCGTCCTGGACAAGACTCAGGCTGGAGACTCAGGCTGGAGGTTCGTCCAACAACAACAACACCCAACAAAGACTGTTCCTGTTAGATCCAGTCAGATATTTGACACAACAACAACACAGATCTGACAACATGTGTACTGCACGGATCCCATTTCCTTTTTTCAATAAGTAGGTTTTTACAGCAGTACTTTTACTTCTACTTCAATAAAATATCAGCAAATTAACAGTACTTCCACTGCAAGAACATTCTAGTACTCTTTCCACGGCTGATTGGAGCTGATCTGAGGTCAGTCAGTGGCCGGTACAGTACAGTTCAGTCATGTTGGAGTGTGGTCAGTTGTTTCTCTCTGCCTCTGGAAGACAAACGGAGCGTTTTCTCTTCATGTTCCTCAGAAAGGCTCCGGGCTCCAGATCAACAAACTCCAAACGAGCTGAATCCAAGCACAGAGCTGCAGACGTAACGCTGTAAAGTCGGTACCATGTGTGTTGGCAGCGTTCAGATCATTATGTTGGTTTGCCTCGCTGGTGTGATTATTACAGTAAAAAAAGCTGTTCTACCTTTATTATTTCTTTCCCTTCCACTTCTGATCATTCTCGGTTCACAGGGATATTTGTTCCATCTGTTGTCTGGGTGCTGTGACCCGAGGTGTGACCAAGTCAACTTCGCTCGAGTCCCAAGTCAGTCTCAAGTCTTGAGGTACAAGTCTCAAGTCAAGTCCCAAGTCTAAATGTAGATTAGCAAGTCAAGTCCATGTCATTAATGTCAAGTCTCAAGTCTAAATGTAGAACAGCAAGTCAAGTCAGAACAAATCAAGAGTCCAGTATCAATTTAATATCTTAAAGAAAACTAAATATCTAGGACTTTTCAATGCAATATGGTTTTAATAGGATAAAAACTTGGTAAGAGCATCATGAGTTTGATTTCTAGAATCAGTTTCAACTTCAATAAATTCAATCATTCCATACAAATTCAGAAAACAGAATTTAAATTCAGTCGTCTGCTGGAACAAATCTCATCACTTTCAATCTAAGTCATTTACTCAAGTCATATGACTCGAGTCCCACCTGTGCCTCTGACCTCCTGACTGTATTACCGGTCATGGTAGAGAGTGGGTTGAGTTCAGTGGAAGTCTCTCTGGAGAGTCAGCTGAGCCTCTGATCTGTAACAGTTCAACAGAAACGTCCGTCTGCTTCCAACACTGGAGCTGTGTTGGCATCTTCAGCTGGACTTGGCTCTGTGTGTGTGTGTGTGTGTGTGTGTGTGTGTGTGTGTGTGTGTGTGTGTGTGTGTGTTAGAGAGAGAGAGAGAGAGAGAGAGAGAGAGAGAAGAAACACATCAACTCTGTAATCCCTTATTTAACTTTGCTTAGTTAGCACATGTATTACAAGTATTTTATGATTGTGTTTGATATGATCACTGTTATTATCCAGAGATACTTTATGTGAAGAATCTATTGATTTAATATGCAGTTTATTTCATTTTATTGTACTTGATTTCTATTTAATTTAGGTTTGAATCTATGCTTTGGCAACATGTGCACATGTATGTCATGCCAATAAAGCTCATTCAGTCGCATTACAGTTACAATTTCCCATTTGGCAGACGCTTTTATCCAAAGCGACGTACACATGAGATTTTAATACAACACAAGCAAGGATCTAGTCAGGAGAGAACAACGAGAGTAAGTGACATAAAGCTAAGTTCTGGTCTGACAGGAGATAGGTGCATTTTTTTAATTACACAGTCCATCAGGTGAGAAGGTGTTCGCTAAAGAGCTGAATTGAATTGCATTGAATTGAATTGAAAGAGAGAGAGAGAGAGAGAGAGAGAGAGACAGAATGGCTACATTCTACATTCTACATGTCTATTTTTATTTTAGGTTATCTTTTCTTATCTGTGTATATATATGTATATATATATATATATATATATATATATATGTATATATATATATATGTATGTAGCCTATATATGTATATATATTTTTTAACAGCAAAATCAAAATTTTTCTGTTGGTATTTTTACATAATTTTTTTTTACATATTTTTATTTATATATTTGATTGCAATGTTGCAATGTTACACAGCTATGTTTACACATTTCTTTATTCTAGTTTATCTTTACTTATTGTACTTATATTATTGCTTTGGCAATGTAAACGTATGTTTCCCATGCCAATAAAGCCCCTTTGAATTGAACTGAACTGAGAGAGAGAGAGAGAGAGAGAGAGAGAGAGAGAGAGAGAGAGAGAGAGAGAGAGAGAGTGTGTGTGTGTGTAGTGGAGTCATTTGCCATGCTGTAAGCAGCACTCTTATCCAGAGCTGTTGTATTTTATGAGTCCCAGTGGCCGGTAGTTCAGTGTTTCCCCACAGTTTTATCCTGCAGTGCATCATGGGACAAAACTCTCAGCTGAAAGCAGACTGATGAGCTGATGATGATTCAGGGTTAGGGTTAGGATGCAGAGACAGAGTCGTGACCCGGCCACAGGGCTGCTAACTGACCAGACCTCACATGTTCCACCCCACATACCCCAAATACCCCCCCCCCCCCCCCTCCACACACACACACACACACACAGAGACACACAGCTGCCCCTGGCTCCGTCCTGCTTCTCAACGAGCTGAAACAAGATGATCTGTCTGATAAATAGACATTCTGTAGTCACACACACACACACACACACACACACACACACACACACACACACACACACACATGGACAGGTCCTGACCTGGCAAACACACCCACAATCAAACAATCACACACAAAGAGAGACCATGATGCACACACACAGATTATTTCTTTCTCTCTCCCTCTCTCTCTCACACACACACACACACACACACACCTAGACACACAGGCACACACACACACACACACACACGCACACACACACACTTGAATTCAGCCCATCACGGGAGACTGAAACTCTCTACTTGTTTCATCTTGTTGCCCTTAAAGTCACTAACATCTGGGTCAAATTATAACACATCTTCATTTATTATATTGAATTATGTGTTGGAACACCCAGCTCTCTTTTCCCACCAGGGTTAGGGTTTTCCCTCCCACATGAAACTCGACGGGAATAAAAATCAACAGTAGACCTGCGGTACAGTTACAGTAACACTCTACTGACCTCTACTGGTCAGCAGAATACAGCCTGCACACTACTGTCACTCTGCTCATACTGTTAACCCTTATTTATCCAGGGAAGGAATTTTTATTGTGCACCATTATTATTATTATTATTATTATTATTATTACTATTGTTGTTGTTGTTGTTGTTGTAGTAGTAGTAGTTGTTGTTATGATATCACTTCTCAAAATACAGTTACAGAGAGCAAAAGCAACCAAAGCAAGGTAGGACATGTTAAAGAAAGGCCAGAACATGGAATTTAAAGAATTTACAGATATGGTGATTCAATTAGGAGATTTATTAAAAGCCGAGATTCATAAGCTAATGATTAATTCTCTGCTATGTACAAAACAACCAAAAGAACTACAGAGGAACGCGGCAGTTTGCAGCAGTTGTGAACGTCATACGGTAACGTAAAGCTGTCCGGCAGAGTGTCAGGAGAAGTAAACATGTGGACAGTCTAGTGACCTGGAGAAGAAACTCTGGTAAGATCAGAAACTGTCAGTTCAGCCGGTTAACAGCAGCTGCTGCAGCCTGCAGTTAGATGATGAAATGACAGACTTGTTTTTACATTTTCTATCATTTCCAGACACACTGCAGTCTGTTAGCTTAGTTTAGCCTCACCGGCTAGCTAACAGCCCCATTAGTTATCTGGCTTTAGCAGGCTAGTTTAACTCAATACGACCTAATGTTTCTATTAGGTTTCAGGTCGTGGCTCTGCATGGTAAAGCGGTTATCTTCACTATACTCTACAACGGGCTAATTTCACTTTAGCCCCGATACGTCTGTTTAGGAAAATAACCTATCGCCAATCTCCGTTCTAAAATCGGCAGTTTAATGTTTACTTGCTTATCGGCAAAGCTACAATCACATCAGAACAAGACTTAAGACCTTTACTGAATCAATAAGATCAACTCTTCAATTCGGCATGCATCCAATACACCAAACAACACTGATTTCAATAAAACTTCTACTTTTACACAGCCTTCTTTCACCAATAGCAGCACAGTGGATGGCGGTAGCGAGCCGTGTAAAGCAATTAAAGTTGATATTTTATTGAAATATAGTGTTGAATGGTGGACCATTTATACGCCCAATTTACTAGAAGACCCTAATGATTCGTTAAAGGTTTTAAGTTGTGTTATGGCTGATGTGTATCTTTGCCAAAGTGCCAGATTTTGTGTACAGTTTGGTGTTTTACTGTCAGTGTTTGTGTCTGTTTATGGCAACACGGTTTTCATCATGCTTCTGTCCAACAGGCTAACATCAGTCTGTCCTAACTGCTAGCTAACATCTGTCCTCAGTGTTGGTCAGTGAGGTTCATGAGCAGAGTCAGAATCTCTTTGATCATCAAGTCACTTTACAGTGAATGAACAGGAGGTTTCACAGTATTAACACACTTGGTACAGGGACTGCAGGAGCTCACACAGGAGGACAGTGGATGGTATTCTGTGTTGAGCAATACATTTCACTCTACATAGCTTTACATTCATTATTCCACAGCTGATTTCTGATTGGCCAATAAAAGCGTTCTTCAGTATTCCTCCCTGACCTATGTCTTGACTTGTTTTTGAACACTTTTCCACTGCAGAATTAAGATTGTTCTGCACTTTCTCGTCGGCCTATAATGTGATTAGTGATTACATTTCTTCAATTTCCCATTGTTGCAGTGTTTTATCTGTTATTTTTGATTTTTTTGTTTTGTCTTTTTCTCAACTTTCTGTCTTTCCAATTTGGTTTCCAGCAGCTGGGTGTTTAAACCTGGCGGTTGTAACTGAATGTTGACCCTGTGTGTTGGTACCTGAACCATACTGAACCATGAACAGAATATAATGTAAAAACATGCTGTACTGTGAAGCACTGGTACAGTGGAAAAAGCAGATATGTCTGCCTCCACACAGTAGCTTATTAGGCATCTATCTTTTTATGCTGTTATGCACTTTTCATGTTATTATTTAACATTTTTAAAGGGTTATTGAATTGTATGTGGAATGTCATGTATTGTGTATTGTGTGTTGTTCATTATGTATTCTGTCCGTAACTCTACAGCTGCCCGAATTCACCTGACTGACCGATTTACTTTCGGGTTTAATAAAGTTTACCTCGAACGTTGTCTCCTCTCCACCTGCAGCTGTCAGATGGAGAACTACAGTAAGTCTCGGGTGGTGGAGCAGCCATGTCCCTGCCCGTTTCCCGGCCTGCCCGCCGACACGCCCGAGGTCCGGGTCCGAGACGGCAGCAAGATCCGCAACCTGATGCGCTACGCCCTGAGCCGCATGGAGGCCAAGCCCAGAGCGGCCGAGGGGGAGGAGAAACGGGCGAAGATGGACGAAGGGGGCGTCGCCACGGAGGTGCAGGAGGCGCCGCCGGCTCGCCCCCTCGCTCCGGAGAAGACGCTCAGCCGGCAGATCGTCTTCACGGCGAGCGGTAAAGGCGTGTCCAAAGCCATCACGTGCGCGGAGATCGTGAAGCGGCGGGTGAAGGGGCTGCACCAGCACACCAAGCTGCTGTACAGCACGGCGGAGGAGGTGTGGGAGCCGCTGGAGCCGGCGGCCGGCCTGGACAGCCTGACGGTCAGCAGGAACCTGCCCTCCATCTGGATCCTGCTGTCCAGGGAGCCGCTGGACCCCGGCCTGCCCGGGTACCAGGCGCCCGGCAGCTTCGACGCCCTGTGGGCTCAGACCGCCAGGGAGGAGGCGGGAGGAGGGGGGGGAGGGCAGAGACACGGACACAGGAGGAAGAGAGGAGGAGGAGGAGGAGGAGGAGGGGGAGGGGGAGGGGGAGGAGGAAGAGGAAAGGGAGCTGGGCGTCAGACCGGGCGACCCAGAGAGCCTGGTAAAGGCCAGAGTTGATTTAGTCTTTTATTAGCTGCATTTATAAAATAAAAAAAGACTGAAGTGTAGGAGCAGGAAGTGACACTCAGCTGTTGTGCTCCCAACTGGCTGTTAATCCTGTCTCAAAGTCAAGGAAAATCCAACTCTGTTAAAAACAGCTATTGGTGATGAACTTTTCAATCCTGGCTCCAGTTTGTTGTGTTTTTCTTCTTGGTGGATAACCGGCCAATCGCAGACGAGGTGACGTCACCTCCAGATGTTTCCAGCAGCTCCAGTGGAGTTTGATATGAGAAAATGTTTCAGGATGTAAAACATCAGCGGTAAACGTCAGGTTTTGGTGTCAGTCCCTCAGAATCAAAGAGCGAGGGCTTCTTTCTAGAGCCGCCATTTTGCACCGAGAGACGTTCAACAATCATACAGGGAGAAATCCATCGTAGAAGAGGAGAGAGACCAGTTTCTCCACCACAGGAGCAGGAGAGAGACCAGAATGCACTGCAGCAGAGAGACAGGCTGGGCTTTGATGAAGGGGCCGTGGTTTCGATCATAGACACGCCCCAATGTTCATGAACTAGTTGGCTAGCGAACTATCTTTTATACGCCCACATGCCCACCTTTGATTGAAAACTCATGTTCATGGCCTTTCTCTGGAAGTTGCATTCTGGGAAATGTAGTAAATCACTTAACTGCAGTAGAAGTAGACAAGGCAGGTTGAGGGAAAGTGGGTTCACCAAACCAGTAAACAAAACTTCACAAAACTTCAAAATGTAATGTATTGAACATCACAGGTTGATCAGATCCCTAACCATCAGATCCTCCTGTTGAATTTTCTCATATCAAACTCCATTGTAGCTGCTGGAAATATCTGGAGGTGACGTCACCTCGTCTACGATTGGCCGGTTATCCACCAAGAAGAAAAACACAACTAACTACTGAATGAACCCAAGAATGTAAAGTTACATCACCAGCAGCTGCTTGTAAGTGTTAGAGTGATTTGAGGGGATTTTTCCTTTAACCCAGAGGTTTGATGAAGCCAGCCTCGGTATTCTTTCAGACGTTTTCCCCGGCGGATGGGTTTGTGTTTTTTGACATTTTGACCCGAGTCCTCTGTGACGGGATGGACGGGTGAATTTCCTCGGACTTCCCTCTGTCATTGTGGTTTGAAACGAGTCTCTGCTGCTGCGGCTGCTTTTGAGTGTGAAGTCTGATTTCTGAAACTGTTTTTTTAAGTGGGTAAAAAAATGCCAATTAAAGAGTTTGTTTTTCTCTGAATTTTTGTCTAGTTTCACTCCGTACACACTTCCAAATCAACATGAGTTGTCTTGCATTGTTCATCAAATTATCTCCAAACCTGGAACAAAACCTTTGGCGTTGATTCTGGAGAGGAAGTGCTGCAACCTGAGGTAACAGGAAGTGTGTCCATGGCCACGCCCCTCAACTTCCTTTCTTCACCTCTTCTCACTGTGTGTGTCTGGAAAGCTGAGGCTCCTACTGAATACTTAAATAGATATTTAAAGTCTGCCAGGCCAGAACATTTAGAAGTTTATTACAAAGACAGACAGCAGAAAGATGAACCAGTTGCAGAACGAACATGTGAAAACAGATTTTGACAGTGTTTCTTGTACATGTTTGATTTGTGACTAGAGATGGGACAATAACCGGTATTACTGTATATCTCGGTAACAAACGATAAACAGTAATGGTTATGACAACACCACTACTTTTTATTACCTTGACCACCGTGATAACCACGACTCTCATCTGTCATCATGATTTATTTTCACCAAAAGGAGAAGCGCTCTAATAAACTGTTATATTGATGTTGCTGACTGAGTTAAAGTGGATCCAGACCAGTTGAATTTTATTTGAAATATATTTGACTTTATTGTAGCTGCTGTTCTTTGGATTTTTATTTGTGTTGTTTAAAACTATCCACACAGTTTAAGCTAAACCAGTGTTTTATGATTTTTTTAAGTAAGAAAAAAGTCAAATGTCTTCTGACTGATATGATAAATTAGTTTTTAAGTAATTGAAGCATGTTACAGTACTGTTTTTAAAGTTTACATCTTTTTAGTTATCAAGATTATATCGCATATCGAAATAATTTTGGTCAAGATAATCGTAGGCTACTATGAAATTTTCATATTGGCACAGGCCTAGCCCTCAAAACAAGATTTCCCAAATTAATAAAGTAACATCAACACCTAATTGATAGCTTGGTTTAGGCTAATTATGTTTATAGTTTATAGTAACAGTATGTTACTATAAACTACAATGTTTGTCACACAATTGACTATGGCCTACTTAACTATAACTTAAAATCAACCATAGCCTAAACTAACTAAGTAATATATTACTGAATAATAACTATAAACATAATTACTTCTGCCAGCTGGAACTAAAAGTGATTAATATCTACTGCAGTTCGTTTGCGGTTGATTTTAAATTCATATGTAAAAATGTTTTGGATGTTCTCCTGTTCCTCCACTTCTTCTTCTGCAGCTTCAGTCTGAAACTCCTCCTGTGTGAGTTCAACAGTCAGAACAGGCAGAGCAGCAGCAGGTGGCGGGTGTCTGATCTCTCTCTTCATCCTGATCCCTTTATCCCCCGGCCGGCCGCCTGCGGGCAGCAGGAGCCAGGTGCTCAGAGAGGATTAGGATTCCTGCAGGAACAGAGAGAGGAACCGTCCCGGGACAGAGCGGAGGATGGACGGGTGCGGACGGGCGGAGGCGGCCTTGCTGCTGGTGATGCTGGCGTGGCTCCTGGTGCGGCCCGGCCTGGCCCAGGTCCGCCACCCGCTGCCGGTGCTGTGGGTGATGCCCGTCACCCCGCCGCCGGGCCGCGACGACCTGACGGCGGCCGTCGGCCCGGCGGTCAGCCTCGCCCTGCAGGACCTGAAGAGACAGCCTCCTCCTCTGGGGAACTATGAGATCCACTTCCAGCTGCTGGACTCCCAGGTCGGTTTCACTGTAACCTGTCTGTGTTAGTGTGTGTGTGTGTGTGTGTGTGTGCAGGGGCCTAGCTAGGAATTATGGGCTCTTCATTTTCTTCTCATCCACACACCACCATCATTTCATGTCATCTATTTCATCTAAAAGAGCCTGTTCTCATATCAAATTTGGGTAACGCTTTATTTAGATAGTTCAATGTTGATAGTAAACTATCATGTCACAAAAAAAGTAGATGTTCAACAAAGTGTCACATGTCTATTTGCTGCATCTCTTGACCATGTAACCCTACCTCTAACATTGAATATCTATAGACTATTTTTCACACTGTTGCATCAGCTGAACTCTTTTTTTTCAGTGACACATTGATAGTCACTTGATAGGAAGTTGAATATCAGCGCTGGACTATCCAAACAAAGTGTGACCCAAATTCGTAGTACGAAAAGTTATGGACTGTAATTTTGTATGATATTCTCTAAATCCAGTGAAACAGATGGAACAGGAGTATTTACTCTCACTAGAATAAAAATCATGGATGAAAAAGGATGTTCATCACATTCATACGCCTTTAAATGTTATCTTCATGAATCTATTTCGACCAAATAGGCTACTAGTTTAAAATGGTGAACTGAAAAGATTACAGCTCAGAATAAACTGTCACCCAAATTGCCTCTTTGACAATATTTTCTCTTTGCCACTTTTCTATATCAGACTCAGCTCACTTTCTTTCTTTTTTTTGGAAATTTCGGGGAATGATGCGCGTCACTGCTCTGTTCTGGCATTTTCAAAATTACACTAATTGGCCTAAGGGGGCGCCATGTTTGTTTACTTGTCGGTACATCACACACAATCTCAAACGATGCTGATCGGATTTTGATGAAACTTCAGGGAATGATGCGTCTCATTGCTTCATTCTCGCATTGTTATAATCGCACTAATTGGCCTAAGAGGGGCACTACAACGTTTGTTTACTTGTTTGATTTTGCTGAAATTTGGGGGAATGATGCATCTCACCACTGTGCTCTCACATTTTAAAAATTACACTGATCAGCCAAAGTGGGGGACGGGGCACTAGATCATTTGTTCACTCATCCTGAAGGAGAAGGATCATTAGAAAATCTGTGAGCTGGGGCGCCCCGGTGGCTCACCCAGTAGAGCGCGTACCAAAATGCTCAGTCCTTCCCGCAGCGACCCGGGTTCGAATCCGGCCTTCGGTCATTTGCTGCATGTCCTCCCCTCTCTCTCCCATACCTTCCTGTCTCTCTCTAACACTGTCTCTATCAATAAAGCATAAAATGCCTAAAAAAAAAAAAAAGAAAATCCGTGAGCTAATCACCCTTCTGTACACATCGATTTTGACCAAACTTGGGGACATGATGCATCTCACCGCTGCATTCAGCATTCAAAATGACACTGATTGGCCCAAGAGGAAACTACTGTTACAGCTCAAAACAAGGAGACATACAGTATTTTTACTAACTGGTTAAGTTGGGACTTCATGATTTGTGGAGGATGACACGTTTACTGTTGCCTTGTTATAAATTAAGCTTTTCGAGTGGAAAGTGGTGTGTGCATACTGCATGCATACACATGGCTGATGCATCTGGTCCTGGTCATCAGCACTGCCGTCCTTTTCCTGCATCATTCACAGCTACATTTGAGCTGCTGTTGGCATGGTAACAATCTTCATTTCATTTCATTGTCATGTCTGCAGTGTGACGGTGCCAAAGGACTCAAAGCCCTGTTTGACGCCATGTGGGCGGGGCCAAAGTACCTGCTGGTGTTCGGGGGGGCGTGTCCCTCGGTGACGGCGCTCATCGCTCGCTCTCTTCCAGCTCTGAACCTGGTGCAGGTACGAGTCTGGAAACCGGACTGCTGGATCGCTTGAGTTCAACTTCATTCTTCATTCATGTTGTAATCACCTGGAAAAAAAATGCAGCCTGTTTTTTAGACTTAATGATAACTTTTCTTGTACTTCTGAGAAAATATCTCAATCAACTTCATTCTGTATAATAGTGCATGTCAAAACATTATGATGGAATTATGTATGTTAAAACACATCACACTAATAATATGCAGACTGTAATCAATGATAATTATTATAAACTTTAATATTGAGGAATGATTAGGGATCACTGTGCCATTCAACATGACACTGATTGGCCCAAGGCTCAAAACAAGGAGACATATTTGATTCTGATTGGTCCAGACGGGGGAAGACATGATTACTGCAGAGGACAGATTTTCATACCAAGCAATCACAGAAAATGTGACACCAGAGTCAGGAGCCTCCTTCACACCCTGCAGGAGTTCAGCTTCCTCAGAAACTCATCTCTGACCTCGTGGCTCCACCTCTTCTGGTGTTGCAGGTGTCCTTCGTGGCCCCGCCCCCCCGCCCGGCCGGACGGAGACGCTTCCCGAACCTGTTCAGCACGGCGCCGTCTGACGCGGCGGTGAACCAGGCGGCGGTGAAGCTGCTGCAGCGCTACAGCTGGAGCCGAGTCGGCATCCTGACCCAGGAGGGACCCCGGCTCTCTGAGGTGGAGCAGGGACACCAGACACAGAGCTGGTTCATTACATAATTCAACGCTACAATACAGTTCAATACAATACTATTTTTATTCTATATTCAAGATGTATAGGCTGGATTTTCCCCACATCTTCACCAGTTACATCACAGTGTCTTGGTTGTGTTTGAAGCCCTTCGTGTCTTTAAATTTGTCCTGAATCTTTCCAACCGGATCAAGATCATCCTGATTTTTGGCATCAAAACTATTCTCTGCCTTTGAGTTTTGAAAAATGCAGGAACATCATTTAAGCTTGATTAAAGGTGGGATCGGATCACCCAGTCCAAATCCCAGTCTGGATGATCTATTCATCACTTTTGAAAAAACCCAATTGTCAGATTTGATCAAATCTGATTACTGAAATCCTTTCAGGAAAGTTTCCAAAAAACGTCATCAAAATATTGTATATTTACCAACATAATGAAATAAAGAAAAAAATGTGGTCTCAAAAGAAAAACTTGGCCCGCCCTGATTGGTTTAGTGAAGTATCACAATCAGACTTTGTTGAGAAATGTCTAATAAATTTGCTTTTCCTGTCCATTTATGTTCAGTGATATTTTTATGAATTGGAAGTGGGAACCGACAAGCGTTCCTGGTGTCGGCTTTGATTTTCTGTGTTCCAGATGAAGAAAGATCTCATCAGACAGCTGCTGAGGGCCGGCGTTCAGGTCGCTGCTGCAGAAAGTCTCTCTGACCCCTGCAGCGAGCTCCGCAGGCTGAAGGTCAGTCCAAACCCAGAACCAGAAACAAAACCACTTTATTCATCGAGCACAATGAAACTACAGGAATATTATTTGGTGGCTCTAGTGTAGAGACATTTTGACAAGGCAGTACATAGATATGCATGGTACAAGAACAACAGGACCTCACTGACGGGACAAAGCATGAAATACAAAACTCTTTTGTCTCTTAAATATAAAAGTTTTATAATTAAAGTTGCTGCATGTAGCATTTTAAAATCAATATATTATTATTAGAATATTGTTTCTATCTTGGTCATTGGTTTACAATCATTAGACGATTGGCTTCCTGTATCTCACTCCAGTAGTATTGTTAGTGCTAGTGTTTCTCCACATTAAGACTACATTTCCCATCAGCCCCGTTGCTTCCTGCCCCCCCTCCCCCTCCCTGAAGAGGATCAACATGTTGGAAGTGATTTCTCCATCTTCCTTTCCCTCCTTCCACCATCTGCTGCCAGAAACTCTTTCAGCTTTAGCTCTGTTTGCTCTGGAAGAACAGAAGAAGAACCTCTTCCTGTTTTGTGCCGTAAAGTGATCCAGCAGATTTCCCTCCAGATCCACCAGGTGGAGAAACTATGGAGGATGCAGTGTAATGTCTCTAAATGTAAATGTCTCAAATGTTGTAATGATTTATTGGTGTTAAAATGGTACATGCAGCACCTTTAACATGAATAAATAAATAGTCGCGACTGATCCTTCTCCCTCTGCGGCAGGACAGAGATGTTCGCATCATCATTGGACAGTTTGAAGAGGATTCTGCCTCAGAGGTTTTCTGCTGTGTAAGTACATCACACCATAACTCAAACCAGTCAGTCTGCTATTCTACCTGTTGGGATTTTGGCCGAGGAAGAGTCAACCAACCAGAAAACTGGCAAACAGATTTCACCAGTCAGGCAAGCCGTCCACTCTTCTTTTCTACGCTGGAACTCAATGGCCTTAACATTATCGGTACAAGAAACCAAACCAATCAGACTGGTTGTACTGGTCAGCTCCCAGTGTGAATGTGTTGAACTGTATGAAGGTGAAGCATGGAGCTGCAGCAGAGCATGGAGCTCAGGAAAAACCCCTAAAGAACTACACAAGATGTTGAATGTTGACTGTATCTTGTGTGTCTTGGTAGCCTGGTTCCAGACTCCTGAATCGCGACCCATCCACTCTTCAGATTTGGTTGAACGTGATTCAGAGAGTCTGGTGTTGCTGCAGTCAACGGCGATTTCTCGATTGGAAAAACCATCGGGCCAATCAGCGCCTTTGTGTGCGGGACTAAAGTTTGAACCGTTCGTGCAACAGTTTTTCATCGGTGTTTCAGCAGAATAGATTTGTTGAACCAACAGATTAGAAGATATAGAAGATATAGAAGACAATATTTTTGTCAAAAACGACCGACATTCTTGGTGAAGTCAGTAAATACGTCCAGCAGCAGTGTGACTGAAAATAGTGTCAGAGCGGCTGGATACATCAGCCACTAGTGATTGGCTCGGGGAAAATAAACACTCTCCCACTGTAACGCACTTGGTCGTGTCTTAGCTTACAATAGCATTAGGGAAGTAGGCTGCTCCTGGATAGCATGACAGAGCCAGGCGACGTCAGTATTGGGATTTCACACATGTTCCACTTTATTCACCTGTACTTGTCAACCATACAGTGCCTGGTCTCTACGGCACTATAATCTCTCAACATACATGTAGATTGATATAGTTTAACACGTACCAAATCGTTACTGAAGAGTCAAGCTACTCGTCGGGAGATAGGCGGGGAGTAGTACTCAACCTGCTGCTGTAACTCAGTCTCAGTAAAAACAAGGAGCGCCACCCAGTGACTTAATCTGTTACTGCAACCAAACAATGTTCCAAAAGCATAGTAGGCATATTTGCGACTGTTACACCACACACAGAAAACGGCTGAGCTAGTGTGACCGGACCGGACCGGACCGGACGTCCCTGTTTTGTGGGGACAGTCCCTGGATTTGGTGCTTTGTTCCCGGCTGTTCCCAGTTTTCCTCCTGCCTGGACGGCATTAGCAGCCCGTTAGCAGGAGAGTCTGCTGTTGTCGTTTTTACCTCAGGACCGCCTCTTGTCAGTGATTTTCTCCGGCTACTCCGTCTAATTCCCTCTGAAATTACCTACTAGGGGTGAAAGATATTGACAAAAAATCTAATTGCGATTATGTCAAATCATTGTCATTACGATTTAAACTGTAAGTTTTCTTGTCAAAAATGGTTTAAAATGTTAAAAATTGCTTAAAGAAAAGTGATTTTATTAAAAATAGATTTACTGAGTTTGAGTTTGATGAAAGGTTTTGATTCATGGACCAAAGATTAGCTGCAGCTCTAAAACACCTTGAAGTTTCAGACGCCCCTCTCTGTTAAACAATTAATTGCAGCCTCTGAGATTTGGAAATTGCAGAAGTTCATATTGCGATTTTAATTTTTTAATTTTTTTTTAATTAATTGTTCAGCTCTATTACCTACCTGCTGTATTGTAGGAGTGAACTCATCTTAATCCCGTATGGATTGACATCTAGTGTCAGTTACTGACTGGTGCACTGCAATCTGTATTACATGAACCACACAGGTCCCCAGATTTGCTCCCAAAAGTCTAGTCACTTTATTAGCGTTTATGTATTTTCTCAGTTTCTCATGTTGGAGTGAAACTGGTGATTTCCAGGCTTACCGGCTGAACCTGTTCGGAGCGAGGTTCCAGTGGATCGTAGCCGGCGGCGGAGCGGCGGCCGGACGGAGGCCGGAGCCGCGGCTGTCCGGCTGCGCTGCAGACAGTCTGCTCACCGCTGCAGACGGATCCTTCAGCCTGCAGATCAGACAGAGCAGCAGAAACACAACAGGCGTCTCTGGACGGGTGAAGTGATCAATTAGTGTTCAGAAAAAATAACCAAAAACCTTCTTTCTTTACCATGCACATAAATAAAATCTGAAAAACATTTCACGTATATTATTGTTTTATTTTAGTTAGTGTTACAGGCAGAGAAGATAGTTTTTTCACAAAGTATCTTTCTTATTTTTATTTATTTTATTTTACAACAATGTTTTTGAACACCTATTAACATCATTTTAGTTCATGAAAATAATCCTGCTGGTCCTGTTCTCTCCTGCAGACTCCTGAGGAATATGAGGCGGCCTACTCCAGCCAGCTGACCCAGGAGGGGTCAAAGGTCAGCCGGCTGCACGGCTTCGCCTACGACGCCGTCTGGGTGGCGGCCGGCGCTCTGAGCCGAGCGACGGAGGCCGCCAAACACCGAGAGAAGTACGAGCCCCGCCGAAACGTCAGCGTCACCCGGGAGGAGCTGCAGAGGATCCTGCTGGACGAGCTGCGGAGGACTCAGTTTGAGGGAGTTACAGTAAGACTCGTCTACAAAATAAATTCCATTAACTTTTTTTTTTTTTGTATTTTTTATTAATTGAATGTAAAGTTTCCATAGTCATGTTTTGAGTGAGTTCCGTCAGCCTTGGGCCTTTGAAACCTGTGAAACTCCCATTGTATAATTTAAAAAAAATCCATGAGAATATTTATACGCATTTGGTTGTTTGAAACACATTTTCATGTATTTCCAGAAGATTAAAATCACATTAGAAGGATCTTTTTTTTTTTTTTTTTACAATATAAGCATGAGGCAAACATTACAAAATTTCATTCATAACAAAATGACAATATCTTCACACTCCTATCACCCTGTAACTGCTGTCAGCTAAAAACCACATAACTCCAACTTTGGTGTTTTTTGGTGTTTGGTGTCTTCAGTCCTTACAGCAGGTGAAGTCAGTATTGGTCCAGTTTTTGGTTGATGAGCTTTTGCACCATTCAGAGAGCTTTGTATGAGATTAATGATGCTCTTATGAGTTTTAATGGGCCTGTTTAAAGGTCCATATGGTGTAAAACAGGACTCCCCTCTCCTCTGTGATGATAAAGGAGTTGGATGGTCTATCTAAACATGGTGAAAGTATCAAAACTAAATCCACACAATCCATATTAGAAAAGCGAGCCTCTAAACGAGCCGTTTGGACTTCCGTAACTTTGCGGCGTCACAAAGGTTCGCTCATTATCATTTCTGTAAGAAATAATAGACTAACAAAGTGTTTTTTTCAAAGCGGTCGAGCGGTCGTCATCGTTTATTACCGGAGAGTTTTCCCTACCTGTAGCCGCCGGGCCGCGGCGTCTCACGTTTCACTCTGGAAACGGTTAGCCGATCGGAACGGAGGGTCGTTAATATTAATGAGCCTTAAAGACACGGAGACAGAAACAGCCTGTTCTTGGTAAGGCTCAGAGAGATGCTGGAAAATGAACGTGGAGAAATGGATTGAGAGATTTTTTTTGGTTCATGACACCACACACACAGCTTTGAATGGACAGAAAGACACAAAATAAAACACTGGAGAGTGGAGGATATGGACCTTTAATATTTCTGTTTTGGACAAATGTAAAAAAGTAAAACTGTTAAGGCCTCGCTGTTGAAGTATGAACCTGTTACGCTGTGTTCAGCTGAAATGGTCCAGTAACACGATATGATGCCTGCTCTCTCCACAGCTGTTTACCATCAGGTTACTATATAGTAGATATCTGTTGTTTATATGATCTGTAAGTTTTAAAGTGCTGTGTCGTTTTTAGGGTCCAGTTCTCTTCCGAAATGGGGAGCGAGTGACGACGATCCAGCTGAGCCAGGTTCAAGGTGTGAATTCATATTAATGTTCATCTGAACAGAAAACCTTCAGGTCTGTCTGGTCGACACTTCAGTCAGAAGCTTCAGACCAAACAGAAAACACTTTACTGTGGCACTTTATCTGTCTGTTGTGATTTGTTTATTTGTTTATTTGTTTATTTAAAGGATCCCCATTAGCTGATGCCATGGCAATCAGCTAATCTACCTGGGGTCCACACCTGACATACTGTACATAACACAATACATGATAAACATTAAATTACATTAATATACACTAAATTACATCAATATACATTCATATAAAAAAATGCAAAGCTTACAATGATATGAAATAAAAAAGAAAATACATTCATATACAATTCAAAGCCAGTCAACACTGAACGTACATTTAGGTAGAATACTAATTAAAAATCAATAGATAATATTTAAAAAGAATGAGAATTATACAACCCATATGAAGCGGAACACGAATATTGAAAACTGGTACCAAGTTATACCTCCTACTATTCAGTCTGTCATCTGATCCAGAGCAACTCAGCATGACTCAGCAGGATCCACAGCCTGTCACCAGGAATATTATTGTTTGAGATTTTTCATTAGATTTTATGTAGTTTTCAATTTTTATTTCAATTTCAGTTCAGTTTTAGTCCGTTTTCAGTGCGGCTTTGGTAATTTTAGTTTAGTTTTTATATCCTTTCTGTTCTAGTTTTAGTATTTTTTAAAGGTTTAATGATAGAAGTCCAGAACAGGTAGTTTGTTTGTAACAGTTATTGTGTAATACAACATCATCATTTCCTAAGTTTACTAAGTTCCTAAGTTTACTAAGTTAAAGTTGACCCACTCAGTTTCCTGCAGCAGAATCTGACTTCAGACCAGTTGGTTAAATTAAAGTTGGCAGCGCTGATCTTCCTCCAGAGCAGCAGAGGATCATGGGAGCCGAACAGGTCGCTCTACAGCAAAGCGCCATCTAGTGGTGAAGTTAACGTTCAGCAAAAACACCCCAAAGTTCTCCATCCAAAATACATTCTTTTTTCCTCTGCACATAAAATGACAGAACTAAAAACTTTTCATGCATATCTCTATTTTATTTTAGTTAGTTTTACAAGTAGACAAGATAGTTTTAATTCAGTTTCAGTTTTTTTTCCGCAAAATCTTGTTTTGGTTTTTATTTCAGTTTACAAAAATGTTTTTTAACACCTAGTTTTCATCTTTACGATAACATCTTTACAAGTTTTAGTGTACGATAATAACCTCACTTAATTAAACTCTATTCAGTTGTAATTACTAGGCCACCTGCTGCTGGGCGGATCAATAACCAGTCCTTACATAGATACATAGACTGATGCATGGATGGATGGTTAGTTGATTGATTAGTTGATTGACTGATTGATCCCTTGCATTAGAAAATCAAATCCAGTGTTGTGTCTATGTGTTGTGTGTGTGTGTGTGTGTGTGTGTCCACAGGGAGCGGTGATGTGTCGGTGGGTCAGTTCAGCTCCTTCACTCAGCAGCTCCGACTGCAGAGTCACCTGGTGAAGTTTAAAGGTACGAGACGAGTCGCAGAAACTGAAAGACGAGCAGCAGCTGCTCAGTCGTTTTCTGTCAGTGTCAGTGTCAGTGTCAGTGCCAGTCAGTGTCAGGATGTGACACTGATGTGCGCACCAGAGACTCGTGTGGGAGGAGAAAAGTTCTATCAATGTTGATGCAATTCCTACTGCTCACCAGTAGAGGTCGATAAAAGTCACAGATTACTTAATATAATCTGAAGACTTAATTTTTCTTCATTTGAATTTATATCCAATCCAATCAATCCAGTGATCTGCCTTAGTCAGCAGCCACACGGATCCATCAGAAAACAGACAGAATTATTGCTGATAGGTGTGTGTGTGTTGGTTTGTTCTGAGCGTCAACATGGCGGCGAGGCAGAAGAACAGGAAGCTTTGCTCATAACGGAGCTGCTTGATAGAAAACAGAAGAAACAGACTCTACTGTATAAATTAAAATTCAAAACCTCCAGTCATCCCAACGCTCCACCAGGCTTCCTCTGTTTTTGTTTCGGTCGGACCGTCGTCTCTGTGTTCGCTGCTAGATTCTACAAAACAAACGTAGGAACGCCTCTGATTGGCTGAACGGACTAATCCAGAAAAAGTTCAGCTGGGTTGAACTTTCTGTCGTCAGTCCTGTCAGACAACAGACAGCTGTCAGTGGAAATGAACTGAAATGAACAGAGACGACAGACAGATGCATCAGAGCGGCCGAAGCCTCATTCTGCCTGGTTTCAAGATATCTACTCTTGTTTCTTGAAACTTCTTGAAACAAGTGAAACTGCTTTGGGAACAAGTGGAATTATCTCATCCCTTTTGCAAGATCTTTCACTTGTTTTAAGAAAAATAATATTTTAAGACTGACTATGATGCTAAATGACTTAAGATGGACATGTTTTGCAGTGTGAGTTGCCTTCTTAGAGACCTGACTTGGATGTTAGAGGGAAGTGGGTACAGTACATTCAAAATGAGCTAAAGCAGTCATATGTAATATCACCAGCAACAGCAGGTGAGATTGACACTCCTCTGTGTAATGAAAGATGAGACAAAGATCATGAATAGAGATGATGAATGGTTTTTCTCTGTCTTGACTCCGTCCCGGGTCGGTCCTGCAGGTTCCGGCCCGGCCGCAGACCGTCCCGTCGTCCGTCTGCAGCGGAGGAGAGTCGGCCTGCCGCTGTACGCCGTCGTGTCGTCGCTCGCTGCCTTCACCGTCTTCCTCACCCTCATCGTCCTCTTCCTCCACGTCTGGAACCGCAAACACTGGTACACGTCCTCTTCTCATAGCTCATTCAGTGAAATAAAAAATAAAAAGGGAGGTAAACTGAGATGGAATTAACCCCTGTCTTATTGAGGCGAGATGTATTCATCGAGCCTTCCACTTTTTATCTCCATAAAAAGTTCCACAAATTATCAGTTTCACACAACAAGATCTCATAAAAGTCGTGAAATGAGCAGGAACTCTGAAGTGCAGATTTATGCTGTGGGCACGAATTATGTGAAAATGAAGTTCCTCCATCATGAACTGGATTCTGTGACAAAAACATGAACTGGACATTTTCAGCTGCAGTTGGCTGACGGTTCAGTTTAGGAAACTAAAACAACTTGGTTAAGGTTCGGGAAAGGCTTTGGTCTGTTTAATAAGAAAAACTTTACAAAAATATTAAAACTCGACTCACAGTAGAAATTTTTCCTGCAAGCTGGGAATTGAACTCCAGTCTCCGACATCATGGTCCATCCAGCACCTGACCACAACACCCTGACTGTCACTGAGACTCTGCTGCCTGTTATAGTCATGTCTGCTTCAGGGAACCGTTTCCTGCTGGGAAAATGGAATTTTGACACTTTAAGACCAAACCAACACTTCATTTAGTGTTAACGAGTCATGTTAATTTGTGTGAGATCAGGTTGAAGCAGAGGTGTGACCAAGTCAACTTTGCTCAAGTCCTAAGTCAGTCTCAAGTCAAGTCCAAGTCATTAATGTCAAGTCTCAAGTCTAAATGTAGAACAGCAAGTCAAGTCAGAACAAATCAAGAGTCCAGTATCAATTTAATATCTTAAAGAAAACTAAATATCTAGGACTTTTCAATGCAATATGGTTTTAATAGGATAAAAACTTGGTAAGAGCATCATGAGTTTGATTTCTATAATCAGTTTCAACTTCAATAAATTCAATCATTCCATACAAATTCAGAAAACAGAATTTAAATTCAGTCGTCCGCTGGAACAAATCTCATCACTTTCAATCTAAGTCATTTACACAAACACAAGATCTCAAGTCAAGACTTTAGAAACCTTTTCAAGTCATCAAAGTACAAGTCAGAGTCAAGTCCCAAGTCACCAGAACCCAAGTCAAGTCAAGTCTCAAGTCTTCTCTTCATGCATCAAGTCAAGTCTCAAGCAGTTCAGATTGTGAGTTGTCAGTCTCTGCTCCGTCTGGTCCCCAGGCTGCTGCGGGACGGTCGGCCGCGGGACGAGCTGCTGCTCCTGGGCCTCCTGCTCTCCTCCTCCTCCGTCCCTCTGTCCGGTCTGGACGGAGCCTCGCTGTCTGACCCGACCTTCGACCTTCTCTGCTCCGTGAGTTCTTCAGCTGGCTGTAGTCACATGCACAGGCGTGGATGTTGGGGGGGAGACGGGGTGACACGCCCCCTTCAATATTAGGAGGAGGATGACTTGTAATCCCCCCAATTATTTCTGCCTCAAACACATATATGTTTGGGTATCGGCAGTGGTGGAAGAAGTACTTAGATCTTTTACTTAAGTAAAAGTAGCAATACAAAAATGTAAAGATACTCCATTACAAGTAAAAGTCCTGCATTCAAAATCTTACTTAAGTAAAAGTACATAAGTATTGGCAGCAAAATGTACTTAGAGTATCAAAGTAAACGTACTCATTATGCAAACTGTCCCCATTTATAGAGTTATATTTTTCATAAATTATTGGAATATTAATACTGATTTATTGACATACATGTACATGTAAGCAGCATTTTAAAGTTGTCAATGTGAAGCTAATCTTAACAATTTAGCTATACTTTTGGGTAGTCTACTCTATAACAATGCTATTTTATAGTTATTTTATAAAGATGATCAAATGTTTTAAATATAAAATATTGATCTGAAAAGTAACTAGTAACTATAGCTGTGAAATAAATGTAATGGAGTAAAAAGTACAATATTTCCCTCTAAAATGTAATGGAGTATAAGTACAAAGTAACATAAAATGGAAATACTCAAGTACAAAGTACAAGTATCTCAAAATTGTACTTAAGTACAGTACTTGAGTAAATGTACTTAGTTACTTTCCACCACGGTATCGGCTTTGGTTTGGAATCAACAGAAGAAGAACTGGGTAGAAAGATGAGTTTTAAGACTTGTTTGGAGGACATGGCATCCTGTTCCTGCAAAAATGAACCAGTATTTAAATGCTGGAGAAAATCCACTTCCTGAATCGTTAGTTCTGGTTCTGGATTCTGCTAGTTTGACGTCACACTTTCTGTAACTGTGATTACAGCTTGTAGTATTTTTCCGTGCTGTTCTGCAGGTCCGTCTGTGGTTTCTCTCAGTAGGACACTCTGTCGGCTTCGCGGTTCTGTTTGCCAAAACCTGGAGGGTTTATTCATCCAGCCGCCGAGCCGGGACAAAGACGGTAACTCAAAACTAACATGGCTCCAGTTTATCCTAAAAAAAAACAAATATGCTGCTGCTATGGCTTGCTGACTTGTTAATTTGACTTTCTAAATTTGCTTTCTATCAGTAGCTATCAAAAATATTTTATGATGAATGTTATTTTTACCACATCATGTCATGATGCTGAACCTACTGTGTTTGTCCTGTGTGTCTCTGTCTGTGCCTCCCAGCAGCCGGGCCGGCTGGTGGCTGCCATGTTTCTGCTGGATGTGTTTGTTTTAACCTCCTGGCAGATCCTGGACCCTCTCAGACGGGTGGTGTCAGAGCACAGCTTGGAGGTAATGATGAAACGGATGAAGAAGATGACAAGTAGCTACTCTGTATCACATATGAAGGGGTTTCATGAGTGATATACAGTATATCTATTTAACAGCTTATCAGTCTATTTCGCTCATCCTGATATTTTATACATTCAGTGTATATTTTATGAATGTTATTTTGAATGCTCTTTTTACCACATTATGTGGTAAAATGCTATACAGTATATCTATTTTGGCACAAAATGTTACTCAGTTTTCATAGTGCAACATTTCAAATGATCAAATTATTTAATATTGAATATCCATATCTGCTAACACTTTATATTAAGGAACACATATTCGCCATTAATTCCTTATTGACATGCATATTGGTAGTATATTGGTTCTTTATTGGTGAAACTACTTATTAGCGCTTTATTCTTCTTATATCATATTGTACATGTTCAGACCACCATGGGTTTTCCCTCAATAGCCTCCTAATTAGTGCTTACTAGCAGTCAGTAGTTGCTGCACATGAATTGGTTGCTTAGTTTGCTTTGCTCCTGAGACTTATAAGGTGCTAAAGCATTTATTCTCCTTCAGTAAGGCTTTAAAAACAACTTTTATTCAGATGAACCAAAACTCAAAACTAGCGGCGTCAGTAAAGCCAGATGAAGTCTTGCTGATAGCTCATGCACACACAGTTTGACACTTACCATACACAGGCTCCCTGTTCTAAAGTTCTCTCTTCACCTTTAGTAAATTATAGAACACAATTACTAGAATTAACAGTCTCTGTTCTGAAGTGATGAGTTACACCTTAAAGAAACAGAGGCAAAGAAGAAGACCTTGCAGAAAGAAGGTCTTAAATGTGCTACATGTAGCATTTAACATTAGCAATTTTAAGACCTCAGTATAATTACCAACAGAAAAGACAATTTCCCTACTAATAAAGTATTACATTAGTTCTTTCATCTTTTCTGCTGTTTGCAGAGTGCGGGTGCTGAGCGGGACGTCCGGCCGTTCTCTGAACACTGCAGCAGCAGCAACATGGAGCTGTGGCTCACCGCTGTGTTCGGATACAAAGGACCGCTGCTGGTGAGTACAGAGGATTAACTGGATAGAACGATATAGGCCTACTATACATATACAATTTTTTTTTCTACAAATAATAATCATAGAATTCTGACATATTGGCAATACTGAAAGATTTAATTTAGTTGAAAATAGATACGATGTTGTAAACAAGGAGTACAAAAGTCAAACCCACAGCACCATTACAAGTGTGCCTGTGTAGAGTATTTTACAATCTTTGCAAACATAATAAAAAAGGCATCAACAAGCAACAAGCATAATACAACACAAACTCAACATATCAGACATCAAACTTAAAGGTCCCATTTTTATTTTGTGTCTTGAGGTCCATTCAAAGCTGTGTGTGTGGTGTCATGAACCAAAAACACTCTCAATCCATTTTTACACGTTCATTTTCCAGCATCTCTCTGAGCCTTACCAAGAACAGGCTGTTTCTGTCGCCGTGTCTTTAAGGCTCATTAATAATAATAATGATAATGATAATGAGCGAACCTTTGTGACGCCACAAAGTTACGGAAGTCCAAACGGTTTGTTTAGAGGCTTGGGTTTTTCCCACGGCGCGCCATGCGGCCAGGGGCAGAAAGTGGCAAAGTCAGGTTTGTATGGAGCCTGCGCTTCATCAGACGGCCTCTAGAGGGCAGGCCGTGGGTCTGCACAGGATCTGTGCTTTTCTAATATGGATTGTGTGGATTTAGTTGGCGACCGTGCGTTTTACTTTCACCATGTTTAGATAGACCATCCAACTCCTTTATCATCACAGGGGCAAGGGGAGTCCTGCTTTACACCATGTGGGACCTTTAAAATGTAGAGAAAGAGGGAAGCTGCACATCACTTAACATCAGAAAGAGACAGAAAATATTACAAATGTTTCGATATTACAAGAGACTGATGAAGATGTGATATTAAAATTTGTCTGCTGGTATTTGCACTTTACACAGTTTTGGGAGCACAACATGGATGAATAAATCCCACAAAAAGACTTTTCTGTCTCTTTTTGCCTTTTGGATGTTTAGTAGTGAGCTGTTCTGTCCAGTTGGAACCTAAACACCAAACCTGCTGCAGGTTATCTGTGGGTCTGTTTGGAAAAGTCTTAAAATAAAGTATCTAAATTGTAGGCCTTTAATAGTATTTATTGTTTCACCATGTAATGTCAGGTTTCTTAGCTGAATCCAGAACAGGTTAGTAGTTCAATCTGCATCCAGTCTGCTTTACTGAACACAGCTGGACTTCATGTCTCTTAACTATTCATTTCCTGCTGTCCTTTTTCTTATGCTGTCCATTTATAGTTTCAAATTCATTAGATTTAATTTCATTAAATTCAATTCGAGGCAGCATTTAAACAGTCTTAAAAAGTCTTAAGCTTGGCTCTCTGACCCTGAACAGAAGGACTCAATCCAGCTCAGTTTCCTCTCCAGTTTAACCTCCAACAGAAGTGTTTCTTCCTCAGGGTCTGGGATGTTTCCTTGCCTGGAGCATCAGGGCCGGACAGGAGGTTCACCCTGCCGCCCACAGGAAGCACCTCGCTCTCAGTATGGGTGCTGTGGCGCTGTGCAGCGGCCTCGGGGGGGCGGGGGCCCTGCTGACGTCCCACAATCCTCCTGTTCAGTTCTGTCTGAGCGGCCTGGCCGTCCTCTGCTGCAACACCTTCATCCTGGTCTGGCTGTTTGGACCGAAGGTGAGCTCCTCTTCGCTGCTCCTCTCAGGTTCTTTGTGTTTGGACACTGTGAGAACGCAGCGTGTGTTTGTCACTGGAAAGTCGCAGGTTCAAATCCCTCTGGGAAAATCTGTGCAGGGAAACTGAATGCGTAACGCTCTCCGCAACATTTGTTCGCTCATCCATGTGTCTCACGCAAAATCTCAAGCTGATGATACACAGGCAAATTTTTAGGGCAAATTTGGGCCAAAATCTGCCAGCAACAGGCAATAAATATGAGTGACTGGGCAATGGGGAAAGAGGGCAATGGGCAATGGCAACTGATAAATTTGACAGGAGTCAATAAATACAAAGAAAAAAGCTTCTCCACTGCAATTTTCACATTTATTGTCACTTTTATTCTCATTTCTTGTGACAAGAAAACATTCATTCCTCACCATTCATACAGACAGGATTACACCTGTGTGGAATCAACCAGGAGACATTTTCATTTGAGTATCATTATCTACATTTTATCATCTCAATTCACACACAATTCATTTATTTTGAGAAAATCTAGAGAATACAGTCTTGAGGATAAGTAAAATAATATCACAAGTCTGGAGAAACACAGTGAGTGAGGCTGGGTGAAAAAAGCCCAGCCTTACTGCCCAAAGCCTCATAAACAAAAGAGCCAACCCTAACCTGAAACAGTCATTAAAGGAAAAAACAACGATTACAGCCAAACTTTCAGATCAAATTCATCACTGACACCCTTTTGCTGCAAGGTACAAAGGGTAAAGATCCAGAAAGTTCTCTCTGACACAGTTTCTCGTCCACATTTTCCCCTATGGGCAAATTATTGTTTTCAATACCTTGAAAGCATAGAAACACTATGAGGACAGTCATGAAAGTGGCAGGTCACCGGGTCTCATCCTTACAGCTGGAAGAGAGAAAATGGATGAAATAACAAACTGCTGCATTCACTGTGATGTTGAATTCAATTCAATTCAAACTTTATTTATCCCCGAGGGGCAAAAAGGACACAACAAACAGGACAAGAGGCAAACCCTCCATTACTGGACCAATCAAACAACATGGAGGCACCGGAGAGCTCATTTCCTGTTTAGCCAGAACCGACCTGCTAATTTTTTAGAGCTGATTGGTCATGTGGTGTTGAGATAATCAGATCAAATGATTAAAAGTGTGTAGAATGTGAACAGGCAGATCTCATGTCCCATTCAGGTCCAGTCAGTAAAATGTGAAACAAGTTAGTGATGTGGCGTGGAAGAAATGATTAACTCTTGGTGAACTTTTGGTGAAAATCTGACATGTGGAATTGGCATATTGACATAGTGTTGGTGAAGGTCTGAGCTCTACTGAGGGACAGGTAGTTGTTATTTTGGCTTCATCAGGCTGATGAAGTGTTTCAGCATAAAGCCTTCAGGGTTCCTACGCAGGTCTGGAAAAGTATTAAAAATGAATTTGATCATTTCCAGGTAGTTGAATAGTTTGGGAATTGGAAAAAATGTCTGGAAAAGTATGGAAAATGTGGTTCAGGTCCGATACACACATAATTATAGCTTTTATGTTGTTGTAGACAGGGGCGGAAATCACGGGGGGGACAGGGGGGTCCGGACCCCCCCTTCCTGGGACTAACAGAGAGTTGTCCCCCTCAATATATCATTGTAAACATAACTATATAATTTTAAATAATATAATAATATGCATTGAAAGCACTTGTGCTAATTATAGACGCAAAACAATGCGTTTTTAAGTTTCGAAAGATTGAGTCCCCCCCTCTTACGCCTCACAGTGGTTTGGTCCACTGCCTCCCTGCCTCCCCGAACCCCCACACACACACATCAGCCCTCGGTACGAGTGTGTGTGGAGGATCTCTGGAAGTGTGTCAGTGGTGGCTGACCTCCAGTAAGAAGCTACTTTGCAAAGGTTAACTTAAAACAAAGGATGTGTCAGACAGTTTTCTTTACTTCTACCACTCAGTAGAATAAAACACATTCACAATTGTAATCAGACTACATTTTGTTCCGTTACCTCGCGGTTGAATCTCGTGCGTCAGCGTGTTGGTACGGAGCCGCGTCTCCTAATGCATGTGTGTGTATGGAGGCAGGAGGTCTGTCCACAATTAAAATCATCATAACTCGCTGAATTTTCGACCGATTTTCAAGCGGTTTGGTTTGTTACAAATGCCAGACATGTATTTATGATACAGGATAGTTGGTTAAATTAAAATGCAGGATTTCATACCAAAATACTTTATCTTTTGTAGATGGTAACAGTAATATTTCTATAATATAATATTTAAGATTAACTTACCCTATGTAATTAGGTTCTAAGTATATTATTTTTTTCTTACTGCATGTAAAATGGCTGCCACTATGTTATTTTGTTCATAATTTTGGAAATAAATGAAGACTTAATTAATAAAAAAGACATAATTACAACAAACATTATGTTAAAATATAAGTAAGTTTCTGGCAGGCTTCATAGCGTTCTGGACTTTTACACATTAACAGCAAAACATTAGAGATCTGCTTTTTCGGGAAAACAAAATCTAATTAGGCATATATTAGCTTTAGTTCAGTTAATGGGTGTTGCATCTCACCTACTACTGTAAATAACCTGCATGCTGTGTGTGTGTGTGGGGTGTGTGTGTGTGTGTGTGTGTGTGTGTCTATTTGTCAGCCAGTCAGTTAAAATGGCAGAGAAAAGAAAAACAGACATCCGATCATTTTTCAGTGCACCGAAACGCCAAGTAGAAAGACCCCAGTAATATCAAAGGCAATTTGATAAAATCTTCATAAGAAAGGAATGAAGTGCTTATGGAAATGTTTCATAATGGACCTCTATATACATTTAATACAACAGTACTTTTGGCGGCACCTTTGGTGTCCCCTTCAGGAATTGCTCTTGAGAAATTTTTCTGTTTATTGTCCCCCCCAACAGTGAAATGAAATATCCGCCCTTGGTTGTAGACCCACTTTGAGTCCACAGTTTTTGTTGATGTGAAGAATAATGTTCAGATAGAGGGATGCTCTTATTACCCAGCCGCTGTCAGCATGCATTATATCAAATACCGAGCAAAATCAAATCCAGTCAAGAACATAGGGTCTGTTAAAAATATGGAATTTTAAAATGGAAACGGTGTAGGAACCCGGCCAATCATCTCACATATTCTGATATTTGTCGCTGTGAAGAACAATCTTCTCTATACAGTGATACGACCTAGTTAGCAGGGGCAAGATGTCTATCTGCGTAAATCATATTGAACACCAGACAAAATCTTCAAAACAAATCAAGGTCTGGAAAAAGTATGGAATTTTTTAATTGAAAATGTGTAGGAACCCTGAGCCTTCATCAGAGCATCAGTGCACTTCATGTTTTCTTCATGTTCATTTTTAGCTCCTGCTCGTCCGGGCCAGCAGCGAGCTGCAGCCTCCAGAGCTGCAGAGAGACGCTCAGCAGCCCAGCAGGTCTGAGGAGGAACCCAGTAGAACCAGAACAGAAGAGCTGATCAGCCTGAACCAGCAGCTCAGGAGGTCTGAGGAGGAACCCAGTAGAACCAGAACAGAACAGCTGATCAGCCTGAACCAGCAGCTCAGGAGGCGGACCGCACAGGTGAGGAGGGAGGGATGAAATGACGCACCTGCCATTACAAATATCTGACAGAATGACTGCTGGCATGACAGTAAAACTGATTAATAATGTAAGATTCACAGGGAACAAATTGTATTATTGACGGATTCTTCTGTAATCTCTCTAATGTCCTTTTACACTCTGTAAAGCACTTTGTAAACTTGTTTTTGAAAAGCTGCTACACAAACAGGTTTCATTAATTGAAGTTATTAGCTATCATGAACCCTTTACTTACACAGCAGCATCATGTTATGCTATCTAATCATCTATTCGTTCTAAATATTGACCAATGAACATTGTCACTTTTTTCCAAATCGAAGTACAGCAATTTGAATGAAACCCTTCAAATGCATTCTGTTTGGCAAACTGTGTGTGTGTGTGTGTGCATAAATGCATTCATGAATAAGTTTCTTTAATAATTAAAAAAAGTACATTTGTTTGAAATTGTGTGATGCGATTTTTCACAACATCAAAATGTGTCAAAATCTTGGTCTCTCCTGAAAAATGCATTCTTAATGACACTGGGACTTCCTGGTTTTATAAAGTTTAAATAAATGAACTTGGGTAGTGTAAGAAATAAAATTAATATTGTGCTTTTTTATATGAATAGTACACTCTATTCTTGCTTTCCTTTGTCCTGGAAAGTGGAGTGTCTTTTGTCCTGCTTACTATAATGATGTAATCAGTGCTTGAATGCATGCATGATCACTATATATGGTTATGTGTGGTTTTAAGTGATTTTATAGGTGGACACGTAGTAAAAAGTCCGAACTAGTGGGTTTGGTGGGCTTGCTTAGTCATTTTGACCCACTATGGGTGAAGTAAAACTTTGCATTTACAGTAGTAATGCTGTTTCTTCTTTCTCTGCAGCTTGATGCAGAAATAGAAACCGTCACCACGCAGCTGCAGGAGGCGTCAGAGTCGACGCCTCCTGATTCGAGGCACATGAGTGCAGAAAAAAGCAACGATTCCGGTAAACATGACATGACGCAGCAGACGCTGTACCAACTGCAGCCGCTCAGAACAGGAAAATTAGAAGACAGCCTATCATTTTGTGGACTCTTTTTTTCAAAACACCTTATCGTATCATTTTTAGTATGTGTGGCCCCAGAGCGAATTGAACCCCTAACCCCGGCAGTGTTACTGCCTCGCTCTGCCTGTTGACCTGCCTCACACACAGAGCTTACACCAGGAAATAGTCCCTTTGTCCCTGTTAAAGCTGCATCAGGGAATTTGGCACGCTGGCGGCCCCAACTGGCAGCGAGAGGTAACTGTTTGAACTACGAGGACGTCATTAGTGAAAAATGGAGTATATGCACGTCCCTGTACATTTTCTTAAAAAACTGGTGCTGAACATAGAGATAAACTGTAAAAAAAGCAGAAAGTATATTAATTTATACGTATGTAACAATAATAATAATAAACAGTATATTAATTTCCCATGCTTTTAATATTTCTCACCATACAACAGGTTATGACAATAATTGCTCTTATATAGGCCTGTTACTCCAAATGCATCAATTAGGATGAGGTGTTGGGGGGAGGTCCTAATCCAAAAAAGGAGACAGAAGTCATAGACCTGAAAAGTATTCAATAAAAAAACATGTCCATCACTGCAGTAAATCAGATGTCTTCTCCTTATTGTGTGTTTGTGTGCTGGTGGGAAAGTCCGACATCTGGAAAAAAAATGGCTGCTAAACAGCGTTGCTTTCACATGCTATGTTGTGGGAGAATCAAATGATAAACGACAAATGATAAACAAACATGGACGTCCTGCAGCTTTACAAGCTAATTTAACAAACTTCATTATGCTTAGTCTGGCTAACTAAAAATGTGTAATAAAAGTGCATGTGTATTCATAGTATTCCCATGATGTCACATGCATTTCCTACCAATACAGTGCTTTACACAGCTCATTGGCTGTGTCATTTGATTATAATCACCTGTTAATTTATTACAATCACCTGATATTTTCCAACCAAGATGGCTGGGTGGTGATGTAACAGAATACTACGTATAGAAGTGTTTTCTTACCGTTGACTGACACAAAAAGTTTTCCGGCCAATCATTTTCTCTGACTTTCTGACTTCATCATCTGATTTTCATGGTGTTCATGTGAAATTATAAAGTAGGAAATTTGTATTTCTGACATGAATGCAGGGTTTCTTGGCGGTTTCTGACACAACTGCACAGCCTCTAAAGAATATCACAAGCAAACCTCTTGTATTTAAACATTAACGTGTTTTTCCCTCCAGCAGGTGAAGTCGGATCCCCGGTCAGGAAGCCGACGGAGTCGACCCACGTAACCCAGATCGGTTCTGAGGACAGAAACTCTGAGATGAAATCTTCCAGACCAGAGGACATCAACTCTCCTGAACAGTGAGACCACAGCACACACACACACTGACACATAAATTAACGTCGGTTTCACAGGATCATCAACGCTGATCAAACAATTTTGTAGTATTTCAACACATGGAGGAGACGATAATATTGAAGTCACACTTACATCAGAGCCACACTGCCCCGGTTATAGCCATAACAAATCTCTCTGTGATCCTGCAATGATTAGATGTGATAGAGAAGAGTTAGGAAAAGAAATAAGAGCCGAGGTCAGAGGTAGAAAGGATTGATTTTCAACACCAGAGCATATTATGTTATATCCTGTCCTTTTGTCCTCAGCTGGCTTTGGGTTTAGTCATTTTTACCTTAGAAATATTATCTGGTCCGGAACGAATCCAGTGAACCACAAAGGTCCCCACATTGCTGCAAAAAACCTGGTCAGTGAAAGTATTAAATATGAATACTTAATGGGGCAACTGTACAGTTAATGACATTTTATGAAATGTAATGTAATTTCCTTATGTTTGTCTTGTGATTATATTGTAAGAGAAGTTCATCTCTGCTTCTAATGGTCTTATAAACTATTGAGGAAAAAAGTTGCACATCCAAAAAACAAAAGCAGTATGGCAAAGGTTTCACTTTTCAGATTTTCACTTTTAACTTGAATTTATCGGCACACACACAATAATGCAGATGTGTTTTCGGCCTATTCAGCCTTCATCTGAGCGTATACAAGTGAAAAGTGAGAATTCTGTCATACTGCTTTTATTTTTGGATGTGCTGCTTTTTTCCTCTAAATTTCAGTGTTTTTGGTTCAGCACTCCAATCAAGTCTATTTTGGTTGATCTGCACTTCTACCTCCACTCCGGGACTTATAAACTACTTATAATGCATCATATCATATCGAGCAAAGTGTTACTGATCTCACAAACCGGATGTGTCGTGTTTTTTGTGTGTCCCTCCAGCGTGAGGCGAAGGCTGTCCCTGCAGCTGCCGATCCTCCACCACGCCTACCTGCCGGTGGTCGGCGGCGTCGCCGGCAGCCGCTCCAGTCTGTTCCTCTCCCACGACTCAAACTGCTGATTCAGCGTAACTGACACCGAGTCTGGCAGTCAGGTGAAGACGTCAGACTGTGATCAGAGACACAAAGCTGCTAACAGAGCAAGAGGTTAAAGTTTGACACCATGTAAGCTATCTGTAAACTTGACTTAACTTGACTTTCTAATTGGTGTTTGCTGTTACCTGAAGTAACAGGGGGGATGATGTTGTTGAAAATCAAAAGTCTCATGTTATATTTTCCAATGTGTGTTTTTTGCAGATATGCAACATATAACTATCTGTTATTTCAAAGCCGCCACTTGTTGTTGCTATTGGTTAGCTAGAAGGCTAACTAGTCAAGATAGCTGCGTGACGTTAGCTCGTGGAGGACTGAACCAAGTGTTGTTGTTGTTGTTTTTTTGGGGGAGGGGGGGATCACATGTCCATGTTGCAATCACATGCAACATGGACAGATCCAGATCAGCGCATTTATATGACATAAGATGAAATTCATCCTCATGGGGAAATTAGGTCGTTGCAGTGGCCAAAGTAACATGATTCAGCGGGAAGAAAGAAGAAAGAAATATCACATAAGAACACAGACTTCTTCTCTCTCTCCGTCACTGAGACGGTTCATTCTTCTCATTTGTGAAGACTCAAACTGAGGCGGAGACAAGCTGACTCCTGTTCCCCCGGACGAGCTGAGTCCAGTCTATTGATCACTGCTGGGAATCCTTTGAAGGAGTTTCAGCTCTTTTATATATATATATATATATATATATATATCTATGGTGGATATCTTATATATATATATACATATACATATATACTGTATATATATGTGTATATAAGATATCCACCATAACCATGTATATAAGATATATATACATGTAATATATGTATGTATATATATATATATATATATATATATATATATATATATATATATATATATGTAATGTCAGCTTCCTGCTGCTTGTTAGAAGCCTCTTTTACAGCCAGAGTGGGCCAATGACCTGGAAATGCTACAAACATTTATTATATCTGATGTAGCCTAATTAATATTATCTCTCTGATATAATAATTCATCATGGAGTGTTGATTACAGACAATGAAAACAATCCTCCCTGGTGTCTCGAAGGAGGAAACTGATTCTCTGTTTTGGAGCTTTAACTGTGACAGAAAAGCCTGATAAACGAAAATAAATGAAACTGAAATGTATTTTCCTTGTTGAGCCTGATCCCATTCCATTAAACAGACCGCTGTATGAGGAGGAAAGGCATTTTGTAAGCGTTGGTTTTGAAACGTGCGATATAAATAAAGACTTGCTCACCGAAGCTTGTGTGGTTCAGATGGAGAACGGGACGACTGGAACACAGAAACCCTCTGGTTCCATGATGAGGGGCTGGAGGAGGATTTGGGTTAATATGAGAGAAACAGTTTCACCTTTAAAGTTTCAACTTAAAGTTCCAATTTTAAGTTCCATTTTAAAATGTCATTTTAAAGTTTAATCTAAAATTTTAATCATAAGGTTTCATCTTAAAGTTTTATCTTATATCATTCACCATCCAGGCAGAATGATACGCACACACACACACACACACACACACACACACACACACACACACACACCTCTCCTCCTTGATGGACTGTTCCCAGCTCGGCCGGTGGGGGCGGGAGAGGCTGCTGCTGTGTGATGTATTGTACAGTACTGTAGTGTATTGTAGTGTAGTGTCAGTATGTGTAGTATGAGTGGGAGGAGCCCCCCCCCCCGCAGGACTAGCTGCACCTCCCTACATGGCCACGGGACTCCTGACTTTGTGCAGCAGCGGACGCGGAGTGGTGGAGCTGTAAGTTTCTTTTCTCTTCATCTGCATGAAAATATTAAATATCACATTTACACTGAAAGATAAAAGGGACAAAATGAAAAGAAGCTGCAGCTTTGTGCGAAAGTCAGCTCACCTTTAGATCTGCAGATTAAAGTTTACCTGTCTGATCCAAATCTTTATGAGCTGAATTTATATTCTGTATCACAGAAAGCAATATCAAACTGATGTAAATTCGTTTGTTTAAGAATAGGAATAGGACATTTATCTTTTTAAGGAAAAAAAAAAACATCAATTAATGTTTCATTAATTCATCCGTTCTTGCTTATATTGATGGTGGTTTGCGTTATGATGAAATCTTACAAATATTAATTAGAAAAGAGGGGCAGGTACTTTAAGCATATTAAAATAACTTTATTTGTTTACAAATTGCTCTATATGGCTACAATAAAACAAAGAGACAGGTGTATGAGATATATACGATGCTTTTCAGCATGGTTCGTAGGCTATATTTATGTCTCTATATTTATGGGTATGTATGTGAACAGATGACAAAGTTGAATATTTTATATTTCTAATGTAGCCTACATATTCATACTCTCTTATGTTTCAGTTAAATAATTCACTGCCATGAACGGAATAGAAATATCATTCAATCAACCAATCAGTCAATATATGATGACAGACTGGAGGTCAGAGTTGATTCACCTATATAAATGACCATTCATTCATCATTTATTAGTGAGTTATTAGTTAGGCTAATAGGGATTTATGAGTTTATTAGTTATTTATTATCATTTCTCAGTGATCACGCTGGGCTGCAGCAGCTGTCTTCGTTATAAAATCTTTCTGATGTTTCAGCAGCTTTGTCGTCGCTGCTCTTCTTTAAAAGCTTAAATGAGATTCTCTGCTCAGGAAAAGAATGAATGTAAACTTGATGTGTTGACTTCATCTGACGCGTAGTGAGTGACGGCATCTTAACTGTTCAGAGCTTCTTTTTTATAAAGAAAAATACTTTGGGACATTGCATGTCTTCCTGTAATGTGCAGTGAGTCGGTGGTTCAGCGGTGGATGAGCTCTATGTTTCCCAACAGCAAAGAAAAAATAATATTAACTTCATTTGTTTTGCAGGTTTTACAAACCAAAGTCTCCACAGGACTTCAGACACAGAAACAGGTTGGTTACTGTAATCTAATAAAAAAAAATCTGTAAAAATCTAATTGCGATTATTTGACAGATACAATTGCGATTTAAACTGCGATTCATATCATTTTTATTGTCATACATTTTTTAGAACTTTAAAATTGTTTAAAGAAAAGTGATTTTATTAAAAGATAAATAGACTAAATAAATAAATGGATGTGCAGATTTACTGAGTTTGAGTCTGATGAAGGTTTTGATTCTAAAACTCCTTGTTCACCAATCCAGTTTGGACCAAACTCTCTCTGAAGAAATTAACCGTAGCCTCTGAGATTTGGATCATATTGCGATTTCGATATTTTTTTATTTTTTTTTATTTTTTTTTTAACAATTAATTGTTCAGCTCTCTAATCTGAAGGTTCAAACAAAACCTGCATGATCAGAAAACTGAAGTCAGACTGCAGCTCCTATGCTCCTTTATCTCCTATGGTATCACTATTATATTCCTATATTCTCCTGGCATTCACTTTAATATTCCTGTAATATCACTATAATATTCCTATAATAATGGTCCGTGCATGAAGTATAATTTAGTTGCAGTTGTTCACGTTGTATAATGAAAAATCCCATTTTTCGGGGTATTTCCTAAGTTCATTGTCCTAAGACATGCAATGCAATTCAAGTAAAAGTTGCGCGTTTTGAAGCGTGTTGGCTGCAAACAAATAGCCTAAATAATGAACATAATTCATAACTGTTAACGCTTCGCTCATTTTTCTTTTACACACTTTGGGGATGAAACGGGATGAAACTATGTAAACGGAAGCAGAGGCGGCGGAACCAGCCCGGGGATTTTCAAAGTAAACGCACCGAGACGAAATTTTATGCGTGTTTGCGGTCTTGTTGTGTGCATGACTTTATCGATTATGCTGTAATGTGTAAGAGTACATTGATTTAGTTTTGGATTTAAGCACTGTCTTTTAATTTACTAGATGATTAGAAGAGATGGTTCATCTTTGTACAGTGCACATGCACAGTAGCTCATACTGGTCCCATAAAATGAATTCTTCATCATAAATCATTGTGGTATTGTTTTGTTGGATTTGTATTCATCAGTGATGGTGTACACAACATGGTCTAATTCTGTCAGTAAAAAATGCAACAATTCATGAAATAAAGTTAATTTTACTTGTGTATTGTGCCCCCTCCTGCTAAAAGCCTGTTAAAATGCTAAATGTCTTAAATAAGTGGAGGGAGTTATAAATACCTGCTAACTTAAAGAAATAATGTGTTGAATGATGTTTTTCCCCCTTAAAATCAAATAAAGGATGAGTACTGTTATGAATCATGGGTGGTAATTAAATGCAATACATTTACAGTAAGTACACAAATAATTTATTGTAATTTGGAATTTTCACTGAATTAACTCAGTAACACATTAAGGCATTTTGAAACTGTCTTGTAAAGGAACTGTAGGTTATCAATTTAATTTGTAGTTGTTAATTTAATTTAATTATTTAATACAACAACAACAACAACAACAACAACAACAGAACTGTGGCTGGACTTATTTACAGTTCTGTAATTAATTATGGGTTCATAATGTGAAAAGGTGAGTCATGCCATGTTTCCTCCAGCAGGAGTTCTCTCTCTCTCTCTCTCTCTCTCTCTCTCTCTCTCTCTCTCTCTCTCTGCATGAGGTTGGATGCGCTGTCTCTCCGAGCGAGATCAAATGAATGATTCGTAATTGATATGTTATTCGATAGCCTAATTTTTATACAAGTAAACAATTTGATAGTATTTCCCATCTTTGCTGAGCAAGAGTTTTGTGCGAAAGGAATTAAAGGCCTGTCCCATACAGACGCCTGTCCCAAATATGGGCCGGTTGAGTTCAGTGTTTGAAGCAAATAAAAGCCCGGGCTATTAATTGAAGTTTTACGGTATGTAAACATGTATGTGAATACAATCACACATGTATTGATTTGTTTTTGTTTTTTTGTTTTTTAGAGAAGTTATCATGGCAATTAGGCTATTTATATAAGCCAGGAAACAAAAACGGGGTAGGAATTGATAAGTGTGCACACTCTTTTTCGAACATCAATCATTATTATTATTATTGTTATTATTATTACTAGTATAAAATTATCAAACTTGTATATTACATTTTACATGCAAATTTGTTTGTTTGTATATTTGTTTATTTGTGTAATGATACAAAATTGAAATAAATCAAATCAAATCAAACCAGTTAGCTAACGTGCACTCTGAGGCTCTTTGGCTCCGCCCATTGAGGTTTACATCAACCAATAAAATTATTTCTACATCTGCAGTGGTGCCTCTGAGAAATGTTTGCAGATCTCCAATCTGCACAACAGAACCTCACTATACTGTATATGTACATTCAACATTCAGTCATATGTGCTTTCAGGCGGCATGCCATATATTATGACAAAATGTGACATAAAATTTTACTGGAAATGTTATTTGTATTTTGTGCCACTTCCATATGCTGGCAGGCCGCCCTTCTTGCTGTGCCTCCTGGGAAGCAAAGCTAAAGAGACTGTGTGCTATGCAATATATCTGACATAAGACATTAAGTATAACACTGCTGCTTATATTTTCAACATAGTTCCTCTTCAGTCAAGAAGTGTAGGCTCATTATCAGCCTGTGGTCCTGTGTAGCTCACTGGGTAGAGCAAGGCACTAACACTAGCCAGGGTTAGGGGTTCCATTCCCACTGGGGCCGCCCATACTGTAAATGTATGCAGTCATGGTAACGTGATATGCTGCGGGTAAAAGTGTTCTCTGTATTCATATTCAAGTCTCTCTGTGTTGTAGGTAGAGAGAAACGTGAGAGCCATTCCAGCATGGAGGGGAGGCGGGGTCTTCTCTTCAGCCTCATCATAGCAGCGTGTTTCTATGGCAACGCTGCTCAGACGGCAGGTGGGTATGATTACCCAGCTATGACTTAACGTCCTGCATACCAGAACGTAAAGGATCAAGGGAAACATGCCTCATTTCAGCTTTCGATAACGCAGAAAATATCCTAAATATACATATACCTGCCCACAGAAACACACACACATGCAACAAAAACACACACCTGTTCACACACATACTGGGCCTTACAGAACAGGGCCCGTATCCACAAACATCCTGAGTCCTCTCAGAGAGTCTTATCTCAGCCTAAAAGTCCTTAGCAAGGAGTCCTAGCTTAGGAGTGATTTAGGAAAGTTCTCAGAGCGACTCTGAGCGAACGAATGGACAAGAACTTTTATCTTAGTGAGGAGGTGTGGTCGACCCCGTTGCTAGGTGTGATGCTCTCTTTTGGACGCTGCCATTGGTTGATCAAGAAAAATCAACACGCCTCTTTTTGTCATCCAGAATGCACACAAGGAATCACACAAGATAAAACACAATTTATTCGATATTAACGTGTGGTTTGCTTATACTATCAAAAAAAAATATAGGGCTCATTGGACAAAAATCTTTGAAAACCATACGAACCGTACTTTTTAATACTTGTACGCTCCTCACAGGTTGACGCATTATGCCTTTATTTGGGCGAATGCAGTAATGTTATTATACTTTACTAATTTGATGTTAAGATTTGGTGAAAATGGTTCAAGACTCAGTAGTATTAGTATAATTTATAGACTATATTGGCAAGCCTATATGCATAGGATTTTTGAACATGAGTATATTGCAGATGATGCGGATGTGTGTCCCATCAGTGACCCGACAACACAGAGAAAACTCACTATATCCATAGCTGCTGTTCTGTTGGTGCACGGTGCGCACGTCCACCATTACTAACCCTGCACGGAAATGTGTTTCTTTGCTGCTAGCCACATGTAAAATGATGCATTAATTGGTTCTCAATAACATAAAGGGCATTATGGCACTGATCGCCAGGCGTTTAAGGTACGTAAAAGTTTAGAGTTGAAGCGATGAACTGATGTTGAACTCTTTTTAAGGTACGTTCAGACTACGGGCTACAAAAGCTACAGAACGGTCTGGCGTACCAAGCCACACTGTTGCCAACGGAGCAGAAAAGTGTTGCCCAGCTGGTCGCTGACGGTTCATGTCGTCGTCTGATAATGTCAGACTGTCATAGCGTTGCATTTGTCTCGTTTTTATTTTATTTGGCAAATACTCGTTCTTCTAATTTATGAAGTAAAAAATAATAACGTAAATATAACGACCCTACACTACCTTGATTTGTTCGCACTTCACCGCGTCATCAGAGCCTGGAAAAAAGTTGAAGCCAGCTGAACTTCAGTTTGTAGCTGCGCTGTCGCTTTGTAACCCGCAGTCTGAACGCACCACAAGTGACAAAGAAAGACAAAAGGATGTTGGCAGCTGATTCATTCCAGCCACCAACCTCCGTCCTGAATAGGGTTGGGTCAACAGCCTGTGTACCACTGTATGCACTATCAACACCGTTTGAGGAAAATGAACACCAGGTGTAAGCCCACCACTTTTTTCTATATTATTCTCACGCTTTTGCACCCATGGCACGCTTCCATGAACCACCCTGGAGGTAAGTGCTTCGCAGTAGACCCCTGCTCCCATCCAAAAACTGTCCATGACCCTACAACAAGCTGCTCTCCCCTTCCCCCGGCCTGCACACAACACGTGGAACTCATCACTTGTAGTTTTAGATCATACTGACACTTTTGCACCCCTGACACACTTCTAAGAACCAAGACCCACCCTGGGTAAGTTTTGTAGCAGCACCCTGCAGCTCTCCATCTGCAAAACCCGTCTGTGATCTGACGACCGGCTGCTCTGCCCTCCCTCCCAGTCTGCACTCAAGAGGCGGTGGCCGACATCGTCTTCTTGGTCGACGGGTCGTGGAGCATCGGCACCGAGAACTTTGAGCAGATCCGTCAGTTTCTGCACACGCTGGTCAACAGCTTCGACGTTGGGCCTGACCATGTCCGCATCGGCCTGGTCCAGTACAGCACCACGGCACGCACCGAGTTCCTGCTCAACACCTACCAGACTAAGGCAGACATCCTCCAGTACATCAGCAACCTGCCTTACAAGGGGGGCGGCACCCAGAAGGGGCTGGGCTTGGATTTCATGCAGACCGAGCATTTTGTGAAAGGAGCCGGAAGCAGGGCCGGCAACGCCCAGCAGATGAAGAGTAGGGGAATTATTTTGTACGCAATAGGTATCAAAGAGGTAGACGAAGAACAGCTGAGGGAGATAGCGAACGAGCCGCATCATCAGCATGTCTACAGCGTGTCCAACGACAGCCAAATGACAACTTCTTCTATCGGTTCAAGGTCATTCCTGTAATACCACGCAGCTCGTGGTGATTCCAAGATCCAACTTTAGTAGCTGTATATCTGGAGGGTGATAGAGTGAAGAAAAATGGAAATGCTGATGGTTTTTTTTCTTCAGAAATCTCAATGGCCAACAGAATTTCCCTGCAGTGACATCCTGTTCAAATTTACCTGAGTGAAAGAGAAATTACCTTGACCAACAGAATTTCCCTAAAACAATTAAAAGTTCTTGTGTGCCTTGTACCATGGTTCAGGATAATACATATTGCTAGCAAACAGCTTGTGTGCAGGCTTAAGAAGATATAATTGAGTATGCATGCAATGCCTTGGTTTGCATTCATCCAGTTCCACACATTCACACTGGGAGCTGCCCAGTACAACAATCTGCTACTGTTGGCCACAAAGCAGCTCCACAGGAGTAGTTGGGGATGGGGCCTTGTTCAACGGTTCATTCATGCCCCATATTTGGATAGTCCAATACTAATTGTGTAAAAAGTAGTCTATAGATGTTCAATGCTAGCCTTCTCTCTCCTCTCCAGAATGTGCCAATGCCACCATGGCCGACATCGTCTTCCTGGTCGATGGCTCCTCCAGCATCGGCATCGCTAACTTTCAGGAAGTCCGGCAGTTTCTTCGCAACTTCATCGGGGGCCTAGACATCGGCGCTGACAAAGTTCGGGTCGGCTTGGCGCAGTACAGCAACGAGCCTCACCAGGAGTTCCTGCTGAAGGATCACATGGACAAACAATCCCTGCTGGCCGAAGTAGACACCCTGCCGTACCGAACGGGGACCACGGCTACGGGCAAGGCCATCACCTTCCTCCGGGAAAAATATTTCACTGCAGAGGCTGGAAGCCGCGCTGACCAGCGGGTACCTCAGGTGGCCGTGGTCATCACAGACGGGGACTCTGCAGATGACGTGGTGGCGCCCGCCCATCTTCTGAGGAGTCATGGAGTCATTGTGTTTGGCATTGGGGTGGGAGCGGCCAACATGACGGAGCTCCAGTCCATCACCAACCGGCCCCACCAGCGCTTCCTGTTAAGCATCGATAACTACCAGGCTCTGCAGAGAGTGACTGACAGTCTGCTGCAAACTGTGTGTGTCTCCATGGAGGATCAGAGGCTAGGTAAGGCAAAGAATTCTGGGAATCATAGTAAGATTATTTTCCATTTAGTTACCTTGCACTAAATAACAAGAACACCAAATATATATATATAGCAATATAGCACCAAATACAACAATAAGGCGGCCGGGAACAGCTTAGCTGAGGAAAAAAGGGAACAAGAGTAAATCTGGCAAAAATAAAATCTGTTCGGCCTAAATAAGAAGTTAGAAGAACTTATAGATCATAACAATAGGCTGCATTAACATGAGCATATCAGCATAGTCTTTTAACATGAAAGATTAGGCATCATGAACTATTACCGTATCACCTATTAGCAGAAGTCAAAATTATATGCACTAGAAAAAGATCATACTATAAATACAGCAACTTGTGACAATCAAATTATTACTAAATCTGAAATTTATTTGCTCACTTTATTGATGAACATATGCATCAGTCTATCATAACTTCATTTTGGCTGGCCCCTAACAGGCTATGGCACTGAATAAAGGCTTTGCTTGACAATAAGGGCAGAATAAATTTGTTTGTCATAAATTTAATATTGAAGCTTAAAATCTGAAAATCAAGCCACGTTATGAGCACAACTTTTGGAAATTTTGAGGAGGATTAGTCTAACTGTTAAGGAAATGTCAACATTAGAAAATGCTCCATTTTCCCATTGACTTCCATTGTGTACATGACAGCCAAATTCACCATTTTGTCAAAATTTCATTTTTTTGAGGGTTAAGGTTATAATTCTGAAATGTTTCATCTACGATGACCGGTAAATTATTAAATTTATTTTCATGTAGATTGGAAATTTATTAAGCGAGATCTTGCAGTGGTACATGTGGAATTATTATCAGCTAACAGCTAAATGCTGGTAAATTTTGTCTGTGGCTGGTAAATGAGTCTACTTTGGTGTCCTATTCTATTCTAAAAATCAAGTTGGCTGGTAAAATAGTCAAAGCGGCTGGCAGCCACGTTGGCAGGTAAACAATCATCATTTGGAGGTCATAATCTATTCTAAAAATCTATCTGGCTGGTACAGTAGTGGCAATGGTAGGTACATTTTGGGATTTACCACCCACTGTTGCCTGTAGGAAAAAAGTTTCCCTCTCTGATAACAACATAACTAATTAATTTCTGTTCCAACTGTTTTTTGTTTGTTTGTTTTTTCAGCCTTGGCCCAAAGGTTTGCAGACATTTTCTTCCTGGTGGACAGTAGTCTCTCCATGGCAGACTTCCAGCAGACCAAGAGCCTCCTTGTCTGGCTGGTCAACCAACTCAATATTGGAGCTTCTGCCCACCGATTTGGTTTGGCCCAGTTTGGCCAAGAGGTCAAGGTTGAATTCCTCCTCAATGCTTTCAAAACCAAAGAGGAGACCATGACCGCTGTCCAGCATTTAAGTCTGAAACAAGTACAGGCTTACGAGCCACGCAGCCTGGGTAATGCTTTGCAGTACGCCAGCACTAACTTTTTCACCAGTGAGGCAGGTAGCCGGGAAGACAAAGGCTTCCGGCAGTTCCTGGTGGTCGTGTCTGGAGGGGATTCGGATGATGCTGTGTTTCAGGCTTCCCGTTTGGTGAAGTCTGAAGGGGTAACAGTGGTGGGGATAGGCCTAGGTGCTGCAACAGTGAATGAAATCAGGGTAGTAGCCACTGCTCCGTACATATACCAGTCTGCCAACATTGTACCTGCTTTGAAAACTCTCTTTGAGACTGAGGAGGAGGTGACCACTATTACTGGAGGTAAGGAAGGTTTCTTTATCATCACAGAATTATTCACTTGACTACTGACTATGAAGACAATGAATTGAAAAGTTGCAAACGAAATGTAGACGCTATTTTACAGATTGCCGACCTAATTACTATTCTTCATCTTCAATGATATCTGAGAGGTTGAGTAGTAGATAGGGCTAGAGTTAATTTGTACTAATCATTTTACCCCTAACCAATGATTACACACACTTTCACAGATTGCAAAGCAGCTCCACTGGCAGACATCGTGTTCATCGTTGATGAGTCGGGAAGCATCGGTACTCCCAACTTCCTGCTGGTGCGCACTTTCCTGTACAAGATTGTGGCTGGCCTAGTCGTCAGTCTGAATAGAGTCCGAGTGGGCATTGTCACGTACAACGACAGGCCCACGGCACAGGTCTACCTGAACACCTTCAACGACAAGAACGAGATCCTTCAGTTCATCAAAATCCTGCCTTACCATGGAGGCGGTACCAACACTGGAGCTGCTCTGAAGTTTGCTCGGGAGAAAGTCTTCATCAAGGAGAAAGGCAGCAGGAAAAGCCGGGGTGTCCAGCAGGTGGCGGTGGTGATCACAGACGGCGAATCCCATGATGTCGTGAGCCAAGAGGCCGCCGATCTCCGTCGAGCTGGTGTCACCGTTTACGCCGTAGGCATCAAAGATGCCAAGAAGACCGAGCTGGTACAGATAGCGTCTTATCCTTCCAAGAAACACGTGTTTATTGTGGACAGTTTCACAAAGCTGAAAACCCTGGAGCAGAGCCTGCAGAAGACCCTGTGTCATAACATCTTTCGCCAAGCGATCACAGTCAATACAAGGAGAGCAGGCATCAAAGAAGGTTTGAGCCAGTGTTTTTTTAACAGTGGCTTTGGTCACTTGAATTTCAACAAAATCTATAATTTTTTAAAAGATAAAGTCAAAGTTTAAACCTGCAATAAGCGATTTCAGACCCTGTAACCAATCCTGAAACTACCGTGTGCTACGTGGAGATAGCCCTAGGTCAGAGAATGATATAAACAAACAGCCACACAGTAGCCAGCTGTTGTTGTGCACCTCTTTCCTAAAGCTTGTTGTCAAAGTCGGCCCGAGTAATGGCGAATCGATGAAGCGAGCGAGGAAATGTTTTCAACTAGTGAACTTGCTACCTGCCTCTTCACTTGTCATTGTGGGACATGTGACCTTCAGCGGGAGAAAAATCTGGCAAAGCGAGACTGGTAACCGGCGATATTTCTCCGTAGGTACGTTTATTTTAGACATTAGCCTTTATGCACGGTTTGTCCTTAAGGGCTTCCATCGCCTAGCAGCTTTGCTGTGTGTTTACAAATGTGTTATTTTTATTTATTTTATTTACTCGTTTATTTAACAGGGACAAATGCATAAAACATTGTTTCATATATAAAATATAAAATAGATGCCATGCATACGGGTTTTTAGCCACGGCTAATTTGCAACCCCTGTCCCTGGCTAGGCTTTTGGAGTTAAAACAGGAGCATTAAGCTTAAAAATAGTACAGAATCATTAAAATACAGTACAGATAAGGACAGAGACTAAAATGTTAGTAGTACATAAAAGACAATACATTTAACAATAACTACAGTATTAAAATATGTGTTATGTATGTGTGTGTGCGTGTGGGTGTGTATGCCTGTGTGCATGCTCACACATGTACGTCCATGCATTGTGCCTGACACACATAGCGTGCACATGTGTCTGCATATGTGTGTATGTGTGGTCAAAGGATATAGCCACACAACCAGTGTTCACAGGCTTGTTTCAGTTTCAGCCGTTGTTTTGCATGTGTGTTAAAAACCTTGAACTCTGTTAGTTTTTTCATTTCAGATGGTAATGCATTCCACGGTTGTAAACCTCTTACTGAGAAGGATGACTGACCAAATGTCTATAATTTCCACTTGTTGCACCTCTAGTTCTGATTCCACTATTTTGTTTGTTTACCAATTGACAGAGTATTTCTGGGACAAGGTTGCTTACACACTTAAAAATAAGTTTTATAAATGAAAAGTTTACAAAACTGTCAAAACTAAGTAGATTGTATTTCTGTAGAATTAGGCAATGGTGCCATCTAACTGATTTCTGATCCATTACTTTCAATGCCTGTTTATATAATGACCTAATGGGTGTAATTGTTGTTTAGTTGGCCTGGCCCCAAACAGTTATACAATATGATAAATGAGAAAATATCATGGCATGCATAAACTGCTGTGCTGCCTTAAGAGGTATATATTGTCTTATTAAGCGGAAACAATTTAAATTTGTTTTGACAGTTTTGCACAACCTCTTTACGTGTTTATCAAACTTAAGCTGGGAATCTAAAATAACACCTAAAAATTTAAACTCATGTACCTCATCTATCTCTTTCTCATCAATCTTTATTCTAAAATTTCCATTGACTTTTCTTTTTATTGAAAAGCACATTGAGACTGTCTTATAATTCAAAGTCAGATCATTATTTCGGAGCCACTGTGACACACCAGACATTTCTTTGGAAAGCATCTCTGCTGCCATCTGAGGGTTTTTTGCTGACACGTGTATAATTGTGTCGTCCGCATACATTGGACAGCTAACTCTTTTGCAGCTTTCGTAAATCATTTATATATAAACTAAAAAGTAAGGGGCCCAAAATTGAACCTTGTGGAATGCCCATTCGGCAAGTTTGGACGGATGACTGGGTAGAATTTATTCTAACACACTGCTCTCTGCATTCAAGATAAGATCTAAACCAAGTTATTGGGTTGTTTGAGAAATTAAATTTTTGGAGTTTATTTAAGAGAATTTCATGGTTCACGGTATCAAATACTTCATACTTATGTTTTCCTTAACAAACAAAAATAAATTGAAAATAAATAGGAAATAACAAGAGACAGATCCGTTGACAGGTTCATAAAAGGAGGACATATTTAACATATTTTCTACTGTATATTGGGGGGGACAGATTGGTATTTTCTCAGTATTGGGGGGGACACGACCCCCCCAAAGAATGCGTGGTTACGCACTTGAGTCTCTTTGAAAGACGGTTTCAGAGCGACAATTTAGCTGTTTAAGTAATTCATCCAAATCCTGATGCAATGAAGCACCATGTGAGGGAGGATTATGTTGAGTCACAATATTAAATTTCATTTTTGTTGACAGCACTACATTAACGGCCACGCATTCTAAAGGCGTGTTCAAATAAATTTTAACACATATCTCTAATATAAATCAATACTCCGCCCCCCCTGCCCATCAATCTATCTTTTCTAAAACAAACATAACCAGGTACATCAATCATATGTGTTGGGATATTACTGTTTAGCCAAGATTCACTTAGACATAGATAATCCAGATTGGAGTCCGTCAATAAATGTTGAACTTGATCTCTTTTTGATATAATGCTTCGGATGTTCAAATGTCCTCCAACAATACCCTTTGGTTTGGTCTTTGAGTCCCATATAACCTTTGTGTGATTTACAGTCTGGAAAAATCGAAATTGTCTTTGTTTACATTCCACACGACCAGAAGTGCCTCTGTCACTATGATGGTTCGTTGATTGCCTGTTTCGTTGCATATTTTCTTCCCGTTGTCTTGTGCCTACATGAGCGAGATGGTTCGGATTCTGTAGATAGTCCACATTCATCTGGATGATGCGGTTTCTGTCACCCTCTAGTGGTCAGAAAAAATCGCTTAGTGTAGCTTTAAGGATAACGTTAGTTATAGCGTTATATAAAGTTCAGTCAATTGATGTAAAGAGAAAAAGCAGAGAATGGAATGTGTGGAGAAAAGAACCTCAATATGCGGTATTCTTGCTTTCCTTTTCTTTTCAGGCTGTGTACAAACAGATGAAGCAGATATCTTCTTCTTGATTGACCAGTCAGGAAGCATTTTCCCTACAGACTTCCAAGACATGAAGAACTTCATCATTGACTTTCTCCGTACCTTCCGTATTGGGCCGCAACATGTCCGCGTGGGGGTTGCAAAATACGCAGATTTACCAAACTTGGAATTTGACCTGACAGCCCACTCAGATGTCAACTCATTAGAGAAGGCTGTGGATAATATTATACAAAAAACAGGTGGGACCCAGACAGGAGCAGCGCTGTCATTCATGGGTCCCAACTTTGAGAGAGCAATGGCCACTCGAGGTCACAAAGTCCCAGAGTACCTGGTTGTCATCACTGATGGGAGGTCTTCGGACGAGGTCATGGCTCCTGCAGAGAAACTGAGGGCACAGGGCGTCATCATCTACGCCATTGGGGTGAAAAACGCAGACGAGACTGAGCTGGAACAGATTGCTGGAAGCCCCGAGCAGACATTCAATGTCAATGATTTTGATGCCCTGAAGACCATCAAGGACGACATTATCACAGACATCTGTTCCCAAGATGGTAAGGGAAACTAGACTGTTATTCTTTTAAAAGGCATGTATTGCATATTCTATATTTTGGAGTACTCACCACTGAAAGTATTGTATTAGTATGGATACAATGGATACTACTCCAATGAGCCATTTCTGAATTTAATGTAGATCTGAAAATAAATTTAGCACTAGCAATATCTCAGGGCAAAATGGGATAATTAACTCATCACTACTGCTGCTTGTTATGAAGCATAGCATACATCTGTTTTAGGTTTCGGAGCTACAGATTGATCTTTATAACAACAGCAACAATAGTAATGATAGTAATAATAACCATAAACTATAAATCTATAAAACTATGTATATATAGCATTTTTTTAAAATAAGGTTACAAAGTGATTTATATGTAATCATAGCTGAATGCATAAGACAATAAAAGCAAGAGAAAAATAGGAACACTGCACCAACATTTCTCTGTTACTCTGTCCACAGTTTGCAAAGGCGTAGCAATTGACCTTGTTTTCTTGATCGATGGCTCCGGCAGCATCAACATGCAGGACTTCCAGAAAATGAAAGACTTCATGAAATCAGTCGTCAACAGGTCTGTCGTCGGGCAGAATAAGGTGCACATCGGCGTCATGCAGTACAGCAGTAGCCAAAGACTGGAATTCCCTCTCAACCGTTACTATGACAAAGGCGAAATGTTGAACGCTATAGATGATATGCAGCAGATAAACGGAGGCACGCTCACAGGTGGTGCCATTTCTGAAGTTTCACAGTATTTTGATGTATTCAGAGGAGGCCGTCCAGACCTGAGTCAGATACTTGTAGTGATAACGGATGGCGAGTCTCAGGACGGGGTCAAAGACCCTGCTGAGGCTCTGAGGGCCAAAGGGGTCACGATCTACGCCATCGGGGTGGTGAACGCCAACACCACTCAGCTGCTGGAGATCAGCGGTTCGCAGGACAGGATGTATGCTGAGAGGGACTTTGATGCACTGAAGGACCTGGAGAGCGAGGTGGCCATGGAGCTCTGCAATCCCCCGGGAGGTGAGAGCAGATTGGGATTATTACACAAATGGGATTGAATACTTCAAGATTCAAGATTCAAGATTCAATAATTGTATTGCCATGTCAACATAGTTGATAGGAATTTGTCTTGGTTCACTCTCCTACAACAACAAAGCAATAGCAGCACACAATATACACACAGTAAAACAGTAATATACAACACACAGAATTTACATTTATGGCACAATACCCAGAAAACAGTACGTTATCCAGCATGTAGTAAAGTGCATACCGTGTTAAAGTGCTAGGTTAAGTGCATTTAGAGATAATCAGTGCAAGTTCAGATGCCTGATGGCTTTGAGGTAGGTGCTATCCCTGAAGCGAGATGTTCTACACTTAATACTCCTGTATCTTCTACCTGATGGGAGGAGATTAAAGAGGTAATATGCCGGATGAGAGGGATCTGTGGTGATATTTTTAGCCTTCCTGATTATTCTGGTGGAATAAAGTGATGCAAGCGAGGAAAGACTACAACCAATGATTTTAGATGCTCTGCCTATCACTTTTTCAAGCTTGGTCTTGTCCTGAGTGGTTGTGTGGCCATACCAGACAAGAATGGAAAAAGTGAGCACACTCTCAATTACAGATCTAAAGAAGTGAGTCATGGCTTCCTGACTGACCCCGAACTTCTTCAGCTGCCGCAGGAAGTAGAGTCGCTGGTGGGTTTATGGGTAATTCCACTGAAATTGACTTTTAAAGGGGCATTAAGCATCTATGACTTTTATCGACCTCAATCGGGGGGATTAGCTAAGCTGGCCCAGGCACCCATAACATAGGCAGGTTCTACTGTTCCATATTGATCACAGTTGCATTACTTCATATGCCGAGGAAACGGCACATAATTGCAGCACACTCATTTTGGGGGTTATGTACTCCCTGACTAAGTCTAATGCATGTGCAGCAGCAAGCTATTAAGCAGATCTATTCTGACAACACTTATTGCATGTCATACCCATTTAGAATATTATTATCAATATGTGAGTTGTCCTGACTGAAATGGGCTGTTGGTCTCTGCAGCTTACCTTTGGTCGGCTGCTGCATATCAGGTGGATCGCTGGGTATGCAGATTGCATCGCTCTGGAAACTGCCATTAGAGGGGTGGCACACATATTGGGGTTCACTAAATAGTATAGTCCCTGTGGTCAATGGTGCCTAGTAGGGGAATGGCCACACAGCGGCTAGTGCCCGGCCCAGACATAGAAGTTTCCACATAATGTTAGAATGACCTTGCTTGATCCTAAGATCCATAGCTTGCATTTGGGATATCGGCAAGATACCCCAATGACTAGAATAGCTGGTGTCTGGCTCTGTATCTAATCTGTGAGTTGGGTGACTGAACTACAGACAGTAATGCAAAAAACCAACAGTTGTAGAGTAAGAGTCTAACATCTAAAAATCTAAGATGTTCATCCATTCAGCTAAATTCTCAGAGAAGGGGACGTTGCCCCTCTCTGCTGTCCTCACCCACATATCCTCAGCATGTCTGTATACTTGTAGGGAGGAGATGTAGAGGAAAAGGTTGGAGGGAATAGGGGAGAAAGAGTGAGTTAAGGTCTGTGGATTTGGTAGAGTATTTTCCAATTTTAACTGAAATCTGTTTTTGAACATGCACATTGCAGCATTAAAAGTTAAGTTACTGATTTCTTACCATGAAAACACACTTATCTTGTCTTACTTACATGTGGGAATTTAACTATTAATTGATTCCTCACCTTCCCTCCCCTCCCCACCCCTTTCTTTTTGTCCTTTTTCTTCAACCAGAATGTAAGAAGACAGAAGTAGCTGATATTATTTTCCTGGTGGACGGCTCCAACAGCATAACCCTGTCCAATTTCAGAAGCATGCTGATGTTTATGGAGTCACTGGTGAACCAAACCACTGTCGGCAAGAAGCTGACTCGCTTTGGGGTAATTCTCTACTCCAATGACCCGATATCCATGTTCACTCTCAACCAGTATTACTCCAAAAGAGAGGTTCTTAATGCCATAGCAGCTTTGAACTTACCGAATGGGAACACCTACACGGGCAAGGCTCTGAACTATTCCTTACAGTTCTTTGATGCTGAACATGGCGGCCGCGCGGGCTCCCAGGTGCCTCAGATTCTAATGGTGATCACAGACGGCGATGCTACAGACCATAATAATCTGGTTGCGCCGTCGATGGCACTGCGAGAAAATGGGATCAGTGTCTTCAGTATCGGAGTGGAAGGAGCCAACATAACTCAGCTGGAGATCATGGCTGGTGGTGACACGTCCAGGGTTTTCTACGTGGACAATTTTGATGCCATCGAAACTCTATACGCAAATATTTCTCGTGTCCTCTGCAACATCACTAAGCCAGGTAGGATGCAACAAGTACAAATTCGGTACAGTCTCATGGCGAATTTGTGGCACTGATGTATAGTTCTTTTTGCGTGAGAGAGGAGGATTGTGTGAGTTCGTGAAAATTAATAGTTAAGTTGTCAAGATTTATAGTTAAATCTGTATGTGATAACTTGGCACGTCAGCAGCTACTCTGGTTGATTTTACTGCCTTCGCACTATTAATGACGTCAAACAACAAACAAGCGTGTGCTTATTGATCAGTAAACACTCCTTACACTGTAGGCTGCTTGGGATAAAACACAGAAATACTCACAATACTGTAAGATGCTTGGGATAAAATGCTGTGTCTGCCGTTGTAGAATGCTACTCACAAAAGTTAACAGGCTAATATATAGCAATGATGCTAACACGGCCATGATAGTTAGCATTAGTGTCTACTAACATAGTATCCGGGTGTTATGTAAAACGCATCACTTCCTGTGCGACTCTACGATTTCCCTCCAGTGTTCTATCAACACACCGCCGCTCAGAACCGGCAGAGTCTCATGTTACGTTGATGGAAAGGAAAACTCCAACACTAATAGCAATTAAAAGTGAATGTTTTACCACAAATACGTCATCATATATAGCTTTAAAGTTAATTTTTCACAATGATACAACTTTGGCTTCATTGTGTTAATTCTAAACAGTCATGATTTGTGAAAAATTGTTTTCTCAAGCACTGTAAACTGTGAGGAAGTTTGATAGGGCACAAGTAAAGTGTCTCCGCCCTTCTTGGCATAATGGTACTTTGTAATTTTATGTATTACAGTACATTGACAATTATTTAATGGTACCCTTACTTATTAGGAACGTGTGCACATACTCACACATTTAAATTACCTTCCCTTGATTTGCTTTGGCAGCTTGTGAGAAACAGAAGGCTGACCTGGTAATTTTGATGGATCAGTCAGGCAGCATCAGCCCGGATGACTACACCATCATGAAGACCTTTACAACAGAACTGGTGAGCAGCTTCAAAATCAGTTATGAGTTTGTGCACGTTGGAGTCGCGCAGTTCAACAGCACTCCTCAGAAGGAGTTTTACCTCAACCAGTACTACACCGAGGCAGAAGTGAACAAACACATCCTCGACTTGACGCAGCTCGGCGGAGGCACCAACATTGGACGGGCCCTGGATTTCATTCGGGACTATTTCTGGACGTCGCGGGGTAGCCGTATCTCCGCTGGGATTTCCCAGATTCTGGTGCTGATCACAGACGGCGAGTCGCACGATGATGTGGAGGATGCAGCCGACCGTCTCAGGGCTCTGGGGATTGAGGTGTTTGCCATCGGCATCGGAGACGTCCATGATCTGGAGCTCCTGCAGATCACTGGCACCCCAGAGAGGCTATTCACTGTGCAGAACTTTGGCAGCTTGGCAAACATCAAGCAAAAGCTGATCGACACCATCTGCAAATACAAACCCATCCTGGATCCATCTGGTGAGTTGAGAAGTGTGACTTTGTCTCTCTGTCTGTCTCCCTTTCGTTCCTCTCTCCTCACTCTCTCTTGAATGATTGCTAATGTTAAAGCCATTTGTCTCTCGCCTGCAGCTTGCAGCATTGATATCGCCATGGGATTCGATATTTCTCAAAGGACTGGAGCTCCTGGTCAGCTCCTGGTCAGCGGCCAGACCAAGCTCCAGAACGTCCTGCCAGAGATTGTCCGCTACGTTTCCACCCTGCAGTTTCTGTGCTGCGCTGGTCCCTTCCCCATCAAGCCCAGCATCGCCTTCCGAGTGGTGAGTCGCGACGGACAAACCCTGTATGACTTCAACTTCGAGGGCTACAACGAGGATGTGGTGAAGAAGGTCATGACCCATCAGATGTCCGAGGCCACCTACTTCAACACGGCTCTGCTGCACTCCTTCAGAGACAAGTTGAAGGCAGAGTCCAATGCTAGCGTGAAGGTAAATCTGAGAGATAAAGTAAAGGCTTGCATACACAAGGACACCTCAGTACCAATGTATTGTGTCGATGTCCCAGTCTATCAATCCGACATGTTTTGTAAAGGTGATGTTTTTCTATATTGTTATAATTAGGGGTCCAAGCACGAAGTGCTGGAACCCTATTGTTTTTGGTCAGATTATTATTATTCCGCTTCTTCTGCCCTAAAAGTATCTAGATCTCAGAAACCGTAAGGGCTACAGCAACCAGACTTGGCAGATAGGCCCAATATCTCAGCCGCTACTCAGGCAACAAAATCCACGCAAATTGGCTGCATGATGGCGCTGTAACAAGCACCTTTACGTTTTGGCCTATAACTTCTGAACCGTAAGTGCAAGAATCAAAATTCCCTGGATTCCTTGGGTCATTCCGCATCTATCCATATAGGCCACGCCCCGTCCGTTCCATCTAGTAGATTTTCCGACAATTTGAATTTTGTCCAAAAGTCCATTGTGCTCTCGCAACCAAATTTGGTACACGTGCAGGTATGCAAAAATTTGTGTGCTTTCACCTATAGCGGGCGCTATAGCAACATTTCAAATTGTATGGCCATAACTCGGTGACTGTAGATCATAGAAACAAAATTCATTGATTGCTGGATTTCTTGGGTCAAGCTGCATCTATCCATATAGGCCACATATATCCACAAGGTCTTCTGCCATTTTGAATTTTGTCCAAAACACATTTTTCACTTCTCCTCCTACACATTTTGTCTAATCTTCACCAAATTTGGCACACAGCATATATGGACTGTCCTGCATAAAAGTTGTCAAAAGATTTTTGATATTCCATACCGTTTTGGTACAATTGGCTTTCAAAATGTGTAGGCGAGGCCTAACATACACAAACCGCCATAAATCAGGAAGTTGTTGGCCTACCTTAAACAAATTTTGTACATATGTGCACGGGTCAACTCTGAGGTAGCATGCACAATTTGGTGGTATTGTACCTATAGTTGACACTATAGCAATATTCTAACTTTAAATGACCACAACACAGGCTTGGTCTCATTCAGTTGAATTTCAACATTGGTGTCCCTTGTTTCCCCACTGTGTAATACCAACACCAGTGGCCTAGTGGTAAAGGCAAAGGTCTACAGTGCACAATTCAGGAGTCTGGAACCAGGCTAGTATAAAGGTTCAATAAAGGATTAAATTCAGATTCGATAACCAGATTTGATACTGTATTCAGATTAGATAAAATGCAACCCTAGTTATGGCTTTAATACATTGGTTACCAATGCATACCGTCTGAAAAGTCTGAAAGGACAGCGAGTCGTGCTTCAGGGGAATCACGATCACAGTTGGAATATCAGATCGCTTGGTTGAAACAAATTGTTGTATCACAATGATTTGCAGATGTTTCTATATAAGGTGGTGTGTCATTTTCTTTCCAAGGACTCTCAGATTTAACAGTCTAACACGTGACTGACCTTGTCCCTCAGGTGCTGGTGATCTTCTCAGATGGACTCGATGAAGACGTGATGAAACTGGAGCAAGAATCAGAGCTTCTACGACAATCTGGTAAAAACTGGGGGATGCAGAGGTGTTTCCAGAATGTTTTACTTTCACTCACTCTTTGTATACACTCAGCAAATGCCCACTTTTAAAACCTTTCTAAGGTTTTAAAGGTACCATTATTGATGTTGAGCTTTACAGTGTACAATCAGTATTCAGAATCAGAATCAGTTTAATAACAGTGTATAGTAAATGTACAGGAATTTGTCTTGGTGACACTGGTGCAGAGAAACAAGACATTTTGTAAGACATACTATAAACTATACATATCAGTCTACATATCCTCATCCATCATTAGATATTCCATAGCCATGTGCTTTAGAGCAACATGTCACACATTATGGTTGCAGCTATCCTGCTAAGCCATTAGAGTTGAAGAGGTGCATGAAGTAAACAATCTGTCTGATTTTTTTGCAGGAGTCCATGCTCTGCTGACCGTTGCCCTGGAGGGAGTCCACGATGCCAGCCAGCTCCAAATGGTGGAGTTTGGTCGAGGGTTCGGCTACAAGCTTCCTCTCAGCATCGGCATGGAGGACATCAACAACACCATTCTGAAACAAATTGTAAGTCATTAATACTTATTATTACTGACTAGTGTAATAGCCTTAACAAATGAACTCCTTTCAGGAGACTAGACTGTCCAACGCCTAGCTGCACTAGGCAACTTCGCACTTTGGCAGTCCCAAGTGGCCACACATTTTTTTAAATTTGAAGGACCTCATTAACCAGAAATCATGTGCAGTGACGTCAGTAAACTAAATGTCTTCTTCTTGGACTTTTGGACTTTACTCTACAGTTTGGATTGGTCACTTCCTGTGTGGTGAATATTTCCCACCAGTGACCATACCGACATCAGAATTTAATTTGGACAAACAGGAAGAATCTACAACGTCTAGTTAGTGGGGATGGGACACTCTGATCTGCTGCAATGCCACTTTGTGATTTAGGCTAATATGGCAGCTGATTTTTTATATAAAACTCCTCATGCAGCTTAAACAATAAGCGATTTCAGACCCTGTAACCAATCCTGAAACTAACGTGTGCTACGTGGAGATTTCCGTGAGATGTAATGATATAAACAAACAGCCAAACACACGGACCAGCTGTGTTGTTGTTTTCACCTCTTTCCTAAAGCTTGTTGTCAAAGTCGGCCCGAGTAATGGCAAATCGATGAAGTGAGCGAGTAAACATTTTCAACTAGTAAACTTGCTACCTGCCTCTTCACTTGTCATTGTGGGACATGTGACCTTCAGCGGGAGAAAAATCTGGCAAAGCGAGACTGGTAACGGGCGATATTTCTCCGTAGGTATGTTTATTTTAGCCATTAGCCTTTATGCACGGTTTGTCCTTAAGGGCTTCCGTCGCCTAGTAGCTTTGCTGTGTGTTTACAAATGTGTTGCGGTTTCTGTCACCCTCTAGTGGTCAGAAAAAATTGCTTAGTGTAGCTTTAAATAACTCTTTAACAGTGCATTTTCTATTCCCAATGTAACACCTTTCAACAGGGCCCAGAATTGGATAGAGAACCATTTCGAAAAGGCTTCTTCAGTGTTTGGTAAGGCGTACACATCCTTGATTGGCAGGCTATTCAGCTTACATCAGCTTTACAGTCTGAGGGGTGGAGAGGACATGGTCTTTGCTTGAATGGAGTTAAGTCTGAGAGCCGAATATGATGCTTGACGGCTGTAGTATGTCCATAGTATAAGTTACGCATAGCAAATACTTCTGACACTGAGTTCAGCTTACTTGTGATCCTTTTCGTCCACTCTTTATATAGAGGAGAATCACTGAAATCAAACTGCAGGGCATCCACTGACTTAGGAACGCTTATGCTATTTCATACAGTTGTGGTTGAGTCAGGACGGAACAAATCAGACACTTCATTATCTTGGAGCATGTCAGATGGTAAGGGAGAACCTCCTGACATGGGTACGTACAGCTGGGCCATGGTCTTACTGACAGGCACACAGAGTCATGGGAACTCTCACTCTTTACAAGAATGGGCAGCTTGAAAGATATCTGGGCTGGAGCTGTCATGATGTAACTGCAGAACAGAAGCCCCCCTGGCAAGCATGATGGAGTTGAAGGCTCAACCAGCAGAAGTACAGCTGGAGTATCTCTAATGTTCCTGGCGTATCCAGTCAAAACCATTTTCTGGCCTGCTGGAACGGTGACACACTTCTTGTTGTTGCGCCTTACGTCACGTAACAACCAGTTGTCCAGTCCACTTCTGGTACACACTACTCGTACTAACCAAATCGGCTCTCAAATTCGGTTGTCAATACCTGAATTTTCAGGTAGAGGGTTCAGTTCTAGAATGCGAGTATCACTCTCCTTTAATAACCGAACTGTGTGTGAACGTAACAGGATTAAGCACTCCAATGAGGAGTGATAACCGTATATAGTTGCAGTGTGTACGTAGCCTTAGAGTGATCACTATACCTGAGTTGTCTTTTGAACTTCACGTACTCATATGAATATACTCGTACATGCTCTCGTTGTAAGCTAATTTTGTCACATCATATACTGCATTGCGACCAGGGAACTCCCCTTGACAAAGTTCAGATCACTGCTTACCTTGACGAAGAACGGCTTAGACATGAATCCAAGGTATGATAACAATGCCCGTTGTGCCGTGATGACTGGACAGATAGCAGACTCCATTAAAAGTGACCTGGCTGCTAGAGTTCGAGCGGTACGATACCTCTCCATTCTCATCGACGGGGATACAGATATCTCGAATGAGGAGTGTGAGATTGTTTACGTCCGTCTGTTGACTGTTGAGAAACAATAGTTTGGTCTGACAATAGAGACTACAGCATTCCCATGCACTGGGTGAGTGTCTTTAGGGTAAGGGTTAGTGTAATTGGCTTCATTGTTGCAGTGCAATATTATAATATATCAAGGAGTAGATATGCAGGCTAAATTATAAGAACTGCTGGGACAAGGACATAGGAGTTGAATAACTGTCAGAAGGGCAGTTATACTTAGTTCTTTATGATCTTTTTGACAACGTTTTTCAGCACTTGAGATAACATTGTTAACAACCAAAGGGAAATTGTATTTTTTTACTGAATAAAACACTGTAACCGTGTAATCTGATTGGCAGTCTACAACACCTCTCTAGTTTGTGCTCCAAGCAAAAAGGCAAAAAGCTTACCGTAGAAATAGAACCCTGCCAACAGCCAGTGGTTTCAGCAGTTGTCTGTTGGCGTCAACTTTGCTCACACCAACCATCCTGATTGCAGTGCTGAGAAGTACTTGTTATCTCTGGAGATATTCAGAGGCCTTCTCACCTCCATCATGATGAGTGCTGAGAAATTTGGTAGAAATGTTCTTCTCCATCATTGACCATTGTCTGACTGAAGCACTTTGACATAATCATAAGGAGATGAGTGGGACCCAAGCTGTTTCGCAAGCTTTCCAAAATCATCCTGCACTGAACATCCAGAGTTAGGTGGTCCTGGAACATGAGTTCAACATGTAGGTACCATGTTTCAAGTCAGCTTCGCCAGGTGGCTTTGGCACCCTACCTGAGAAGGACCATAGTCTCTTGGAGTCTTGACTTGAGACAGAGGATGATTCACTCTTAATCACACGGTCAAACATTATGCGTTGAATGTCTGGTGGGTTCAGTATGTCGTCACCTAAAGCTGCTGGAGTGCCTGGTACAGCTTTTGTCTTAGGCTTGGTTGCATTGCCTGACCTGGAGGTAGGTGGGTAGGTTCTTCCTTGATTTACATATCAGAGGTGTACTGCTGACGTCGGAGTCGACCTCCCCAGCCTACTACTGCTACTTTGATCACTAGAATCGACTCCGGCTGAGGACAGGAGCTGGGTTCTGGTGGCTTTTATAATTGTCTTAATATGATCTAGGTGTCAATTTATATTAGGGTCTCTAGCTATTGGTAAGCTATTGTGTGAAAAGTGTGTGATGGGGACCTGAGAATCAAATTCTGTAATAACTCTCACTGGTTTAATCCTCACTATTTTAGAAATGATTGCATAATTCTCAAAGAAGTCAGAGATTTCCAGATCAGTATCATTATCAGTAATACCATTGACTGATATTGACTGCCTAGCATTTATCCCATACTCTTGTTCAATATCCTGCAGCATGCTCGAAAAAAAATAGCGGGGGGTGGGGGGAATAATTCCAACGGTTATCAAAATTTCATTGGATTACATTTTTATATCTGCCCCCGAGTGCAGAATGAGTCATCAACAGAAATGTGCTGGTCACTGGAAAGAGACACGCATTTTGATATCGATTTTTTTTGTCATTTTTTGGCCTGTATTGGTGAACACTAAGTCCAGCAACATCAGCAAGAAGGTAAAAAAAAAAAAACAAAAAAAAAAAAAACACGGTTTTTAACTAATAGTAATTTAGTATTATTTAGTATTTATTTTAAATTCATGAAGTCTTTAAGAATCTAATTCACAGCATAAACATGACTGCAGTCACAACATATGAAAGCAGAATGTCACATTGCTGCATTTAGCTGGAACATTCACAAGTCCATAACTTTACTCTTTGGGCAAAAAAAGAAGACAAATCAGAAAATTAGCTTTGCTCATTTTACATGCACATAACATAAAATATTCTGATTGTTTTTCTTTCACAATCATGTAAATCAGTAATACCAAAGTCAGCTCCATGAAAGCTTTTATCTTTTCCATCAAAGCTATCTGCCGATGAACCTCTGCTAACCTCTCGGCTCTGCTAGCAAACAATCAAGGAAAGAAACTCACCGGAGAATCTTGAAAATAAAACCAAAAAGCGATCCTCGCTGGTCACCCAGTGAGCTCCAGCTGCTTATGAGAGCAGTGAACTTCAGTTCTGTTACTTTTACTGTTGAGACTAGCCAAATTCTTAAATTGTAATTTCACTATTTCAAGCTGCTTTCTCTCTTCTCCGTCTCCCTCTCAGCCTCAGAGTGCGGTACAGATCCTCTACAGGAGCATTACCGCCCCCTAGTGGGGATGATGGACAATAGCAGTTTTAACTCATTCAGTCCTTTAGCTGGGCTGCACCAATTAACCCTGAAAAAAATGCTGGATGTTATGATGTAAAGCCTGCAACATTAGTATGTGACACTGATGATTACTTCCGCCAAGGAGGTTATGTTTTCGGTGCCGTTTGTTTGTCTGTTTGTCTGTTAGCAGGATTATGGAAAAACTACTGGCCCGATTTTCATGAAACTTCATGGAAGGGTGTAGCATGGGCCAAGGAAGAACCCATAACATTTTGGAGCGGATCCGGATCCGACTCACGAACAAGCAATAATAGCACGAACCTTGGCGGAGGTCTGCGCTCTCCGAGTGCCCTTCTAGTTTTTACTGGTTCATGGAATAAAAATCTACTTTGTAACTCAAGTGACACTTTGCAATTCACTTCTCCAGATAGCATATTTTATACCTAATCCTCAGTAGGCTGGATCTTTTCTGATTTTGCTCTGGTGTGCAGCGAACAGAGCCTGATCCACTGCTTGTTTAACAGCTGAAAGTCAAGTGGAGAAAATATGTAAATGACTTCCCATGTAAAGGAATGTTCACTGGCAAGAAAACAGCAGTGAGCTTTAGTGGGTTTAGAGTGACAGTGAAACTGTTTGTTTGCTATTTATTTATTTACACTATAATATTTCACTGTACAATGAAATGTAAATTGCATGGATCTAAGTTTGCAGAAGATTTTTCAGTCTGATTCGACTGGTTCTGCTGCCAGTAGAAACTCTACACACTTTTGCAGTTTATCTTTTAAGTATAAGGACCTTAAAAACAGACTGTCAACAAACTGTATCGCTACATAACTAAATTATTCTCTTATGCCCTTTTTTCACTTCCACACTGTCTCTTCTTGCTCCCTCCCTCTCTTCTGACACTCATCTATCTGCTGTTTTTCTCAATCTCTCCCTTTCCCTCTCCTCCCTTTAGTTTCTGTCTTTCTTCCTGTCCCGTACAGAGTTGCGGACAGGAAGTGCTGGAGCGTCCTGTGGGAATGATCCGGGCATGACTCAAAGGTGACTGGAATACACCCAACTTTTAACTTTAACATGATGTCAAGAAAGAAAAAGTGTCGAAAACAATTGTAAGCTGGTTTGGGCTAAGAGCAAACAGACACTTAATTTCATAAAATTAGCATACTTTAAAACGGTCCTGATTGAACGGTCAGTATTTAGAATCAGATCAACAACAAAACAACAGATAAATATTTGCTGTCAGTTTAACAGATTGTGTATCAGTGTTTCTGAATCACTGTTATTTCTAAAAATGTCCAGTCAGCAGGACTCAGGATGGGCTCAGGGATCCTGTCTGATGAATTTGACTTTCCTTCTGATTGGCTGCTTGTACATTTTACATTTTAGTCATTTAACTGAGTCTCTTATCCAGAGACTTCTTCAACTCTCTTCTATAAGACAGGAGGATGATCAGGAGGATTTTAGCGCTACACTCCAGAGTTACTCCTCTCTGCATTTTTTAACGTTGTCCTTGTTAAACATATCATGTGCAAATTAGACAAATCAATTTGTAACCGTTAACGTTATTATCTACTTATATTTCTATCTCATGTATTGTACTATCTGTATGTATCAATTGTTTTCATTCTGTCATTTACTTTTTTCATAGTTATTTTGTAGTTGGTTAATTTTTTTTTTCATGACAGTTATTATTGCTTTGTGTAAACTATTATTACTTTTGTACTCTTTTTCCTATTTTAATAATGTTTTCATTTTCATTTGTAAGTCATTTTCATTTCCATTTTTATTTGTAAGTTAATTATTTGTCAGTTAATTTCCTTTTCAGTGACTCAGTTGTATTTGATATAGGTGTCGTCTCACGGGTTTTTTTCAGCCACCTGCATACTGGACAATCTTGTTTAATTCTGTCTAGTGACATTTTACATTTTACTTTCTTGCACAAATAAACTAAAACTAAAGATAGAGAAGGCGTGTGAAGTGTTAGTATGGTTTTAGTTGTGGCTGGAGTTTCATTAATGACTCTTGAGAGTTTTGATTAGTTTTCCATTGAACCTTTTCCTTTCCTCCTAACCGGCTCTGGTTTCTATCAACAGGACGTGCCTGGACCACAGGAAGTAGGTAAGTAAGTAAAACTTTATATAGGTCTTTCTTAAACATGCAGTTACAAAGAGAAGGAAAAGAAACAGAAAAAGAAAATAAATACAGACAAGAATACAAACAACATGCAGACGATAAATACATACAGACATTAATACACACATGACATGAGCCCCTTTCACACATGGAACCTGTAAAATTGCCGGATTAATTTTTCCTTGTTAGTGATGTGATGGGGACCAATAACAAGAACCTGTGTCTGTGTTTGTGTCTCCAGGAGGAGAGAGGATCGCCTGGACCCAGTGGACAGAAGGTACAGGACAGATAGATAGATCGATAGATAGATAGATAGATAGATAGATAGATAGATAGATAGATAGACAGGTAGCTAGATTATGAAATGTTATTAAATTAATGGGATCACAATGGGAACAGGTGGTGACCATCCACATGATGTAGAAACAGTGTTTTAGTCTGTGGGGAAACAGAAACTAGGGTTCCACCTGCTTGGGGTTTTGAAGGCTAATGCTGATGTTTTTTGGATTGACAATCGCAATAATCAATAGTTGGTGCTGATATGAAATATCTTTACATTTAAACGTTTTGATTTGCTGGGAAAAAAAACCAATCCAGATAATTCCAAGTATTCAGTGTTTCCCCCAAAATGTTATTCCTGTCAGGGTGGAAAAGCCTCTGAAACAGAACTGAGACCATCATGGGACACTAAAACTCTCCACTGAAAGCCAGGATGATACTACAACTACAACAACTGCAGCCGCTACTACTGCTACTACAAGTACTACTACTGCTACTACAAGTACTACAAGTACTACTACTGCTACTGCTACTACAAGTACTACTACTGCTACTGCTACAAGTACTACTGCCGCTAATACTGCTGCTACTACTACTGCTACTAAAGTACTACTGATATTGTAGGTGGAGTTTAGGGGTTTCTGGGGGGCATGTCACCCCAAATTGGACTGTGATGATGATGAATGCAGAACTGCAAAGCATTAATAAACATATACATTTGAAAATACATATGGAAGTTTGGTACTGAATTAATATTTTTTTATTTTATTTAACTGTTTTTGTGTATTAACATAAATTGTTGTGTTGTTTAATATCATCGTGGGATGAGTGTGTGATTCCATAGCATGTTTCTGCTGTTTGCCAGTAGGCTTGGCTGTGAAATGCAAATGAAACATGGATGCCAGAATCTTCTTTAAATGTCGACATGTCACAGAAAATGAAATCGTTTCATCTGACAGTGTTTCTCTGTTGACTGCTGAACCGATCAACAATAAAGATCACATTCCTTGCACTTCTACAGACAACGAAAATACTAACCATCCAGAAACTAGCCATGCTGGAGCTAGCCATGACAAACATGCATCAAACACGGCATTGATCCGCTGTTACAAAACTATCCAACCCCGCTCAAAATTGATGTTCACGTCACTGCCACCGAAATGGAGCTTTTTGCACTCAAAAGGTGAGGTCACCTTAACAACACTTAATGAACTGATCATTCAGATGTGTCCGAACTTCTATAAAGTTGTGCAGTTGGCTCTCTCGCTGCCGGTCGGGAGTGCAACATCCCAAAGAAGTTTTTATGCCATGAGACAGATACATAACTGGCTACGCTCCAGCATGAGAGATCAAAGATTCTCCTCACTGGATCTTCTCAGTGTTGAATGGGACTTGACTGAATGATTGGGCCTGGAGAAGATAGAGGAAATAAACAGCAATAGGAAAATACAGTGCATCATTATTCATTAAGGTAAGCGTCATATTCTTTGTATATTTGTAATATGTATTGGCCTGTAGGCTGGGCGAATGTGTGAACACTTCCTGTTTTTCTCCCAGTGTGGGACATATGCGCCACTTGTTGTCAGTCTGTGTTTGTTTGCTGCAGAACACATTTTGGCAGTTTGGGAAATTTCTGGAATTACATAATCCAAACCCAAACAGGAGCTTTGACCTGTGATCAGGCTCCAGTTTAACCCTGTGAAGCACAGCTGGTGAATTAACTTCTTTTTATAGAACAAAAATGGAACTTAAACTTAAGCTGAAATGTAAAAATCTGATCGATAAGTAATCACACATATTCACGTTAAAGGAAAATAGCAGATAGTAAAAAACAGCAGTTTGGTGTATATATAATGCCTATAACGCTGTAATGCCTTTGCTATCTGGTGCCTTGGCAGCAAAGTGTCTCCTGTAGTTTTCAACCTAGACTTTGGAACGACAAGCAGAGCTGCCAGAGGACCTCAGGCTGCGTCCGGGGGGATAAAAGGTCAGAGACGTAGGGAGGGGCCAGCCCGCGCCTGGCCTTAAAAGTAATTGAAATCATTTTAAAATCAGTCCTGAAAGTGACAGTCAGCCAGTGCAAGGATGCTAAAAGGGGGATGATATGGTCACACTTCTTGGAAAGTTCACGAACCTCTGCTTCACTGCTTCTCTTCTCTGGCCAATCCAACACACACACACACACACACACACACACACACCTCTCCTCCTTGATGGACTGTTGGGCAGGACAGGTTGCTGCTGTGTGATGTATTGTACAGTACTGTAGTGTATTGTAGTGTAGTATCATGTGTAGTATGAGTGGGAGGAGCCCCCCCCCCCCCCGCAGGACTAGCTGCACCCCCCTACATGGCCACGGGACTCCTGACTTTGTGCAGCAGCGGACGCGGAGCGGCGGAGCTGTAAGTTTCTTTTCTCTTCATCTGCATGAAAATATTAAATATCACATTTACACTGAAAGATAAAAGGGACAAAATGAAAAGAAGCTGCAGCTTTGTGCGAAAGTCAGCTCACCTTTAGATCTGCAGATTAAAGTTTACCTGTCTGATCCAAATCTTTATGAGCTGAATTTATATTCTGTATCACAGTAAGCAATATCAAACTGATGTAAATTAGTTTGTATAAGAATAGGAATAAGACATTTATCCTTTTAAGGGATAAAAAGTATCAAGTAATTCATTCATGTTTGCTTATATTGATGGTGGTTTGTGTTATGAAGAAATCCTACAAAAATTAATTGCAAAGAAAAGGGGGCAGAAACTGTAAGTTTTTCTTCTTGCTCCTTTTCCATCATGGTGTGTGTGTAGGCTATATGGGTACAAATGACATTAGAGTTGAATATTTTGTTTAGAATGTATATATATATATACATAGTCTCTTATGTTTCAGTTAAATGATTTACTGCTGTGAACGAAATAAGATTCAATCAGAGTTGATTCACCTTTTTATGTGAACGGCCATTCAGTCATTTAATACTTATTCAGAAACCACTTGAGAAAGCTTTCAAATGAAAAACACAAAAATCTTGATAACCAAGAACTGTGCTGTGAATACCACACAGCCCTGAAACAATACAAGAAAATTATTAATCAAAAAAGGGCAAAATATACAGATAATGTACTAGTCAAACTAGAAGAGGTAATAGACCAAAATTCATTTTGGAATCTGTGGAAAAAACTCAGCCCATCCAAACATAAAGATGATGACGTTGCAGTCTAGAATGGCAGTGCTTGGAAAAAATATTTTTTCAATCTATATCAAAATCCAGAACACCATGATCTAAACACACACAATACTTCCACCATTGAGAAATTGAAATCATTAGAAATAGCAATAAAAAATAACCAAAACACTCTAGACAGCCCAGTCACATTGGACGAGCTAAAAGAAAAACGTACAGATCTGAAAAATGGAAAGGCGTGTGGTATTGATGGTATCAGAACAGAAATGATCAAATACAGCAGTAATAAACTTCAAATAGCCATACTAAAATTATTCAATCTGGTTATAGAAAGCAGCATATATCCTGAAATTTGGAACAAGGGACTGATTACTTCTATATTTAAGAATGGTGATAATCTGAACTCCCATAACTAAAGAGTTGTATGTGTGAACTCTAACCTGGGGAAGCTATTCTGTAGCATTATAAATTCAAGAATTATATCCTTCCTTACGGAAAACAATGTATTAAGTAAATCCCAAATCGGCTTTATGCCAAAGCATAGAACAACAGACCACACACTTACCCTCAGGGGCGTGCACAGACTCTCTAAGGGGCAAAAACATGAAAGGGGGCACCTCTTCCACCTGCACCAGCCTGAAGCCACCTGGGTTTGGGGGGCATAAGTGCATGTTGATATAGCCCCCCAATGTGAATATACGTTTAGGCTGAATTATGTCACACACACACACACACACACACACACACACACACACTCACACTATCTCTCTCTCTTTCTCTCTCTCACACACACACACCTTTCGCAAGTGTGTCTTTCAGTGGCATGGACACTTTCTGAGAAGGCATTTTTTCTTCTTTTTTTTTGTGTTGTTAGGGCCGGCCTCATATATTACTTTATATAGTCTTAGAAATACACAAAGACAGATGCAGTTCTTTGCAGTTTCTCTGCGCTCCATCTGATGAACAAGCCAAACCCTCCCTCCTTTCCAGGTTAACCCTAACATCACATAGACACCAGTGAATAGGTTATAACTGGGATGATTAATCAAATCAAAATGTGGATACCAACTCTTACTCTGCGATCCATGTTTTATTTATTAAATTAAATAAATTGTCATCAGGAATAATAAGACAATGCTGTTGACCATTTATTAAAAAAACTTCCATGGGTTTAAATTTGGGGAAAAAACTGAAAAAATAGGGGGAAACCCTGACCTAACACCAACATAATTTCAAATCAAAATTGAATGAATAGAATGACATAGGCCTAGAGGTCTGCTAAATGAAAACAATTATTAAGATACTTTTAAAATGGCACAAACTCATCAACCTACACTTACTGTGAACACACATGTAAACAGACAACACATGTACACACACACATCCGTGCAAACACTCACAAATACACACATACAAACACACAGTCTAGGGTGCTAGCCTGGCTGACAGACCAACAGGTAAACAGCGAGTCAGTGCATCAGTGATGTTAGGGCCCTATGGTAGAAAAAACATGTTTCCTTGTGATTTTTTGGCAAAAATGAAGTGTCCCATTAGAATGTCCCTTTGGATGAAAAAAGTGAGGGTCTCATGTTTTACTAGGGTGCCCCCAAAGTAGAAAAAAAACATAATTAATTTTAATTTTTAAGTCATTTTTGCCCTAATGTCACACCAGATGGATATTTGAGCAGTGCCCCTCTGGTGAGACATTAGGGCAAAAATGAAGCATGGAAGGGGCCGGAGGGCCCGCGTACCATTAAGGCAGCGGCACGGGATTGAATCTGGCCGGTACCTCTGCTGCATGTCATCCCGTCTCTCTGCCCTGTCTTTCCTGTCAATCTCTACTGCCCTGTCAATAGAGGCCAAAATGCCCAAAAAACATAATGAAGTATTGGAAGTGGCCATTAGGGCCTGGACCTACCCTGGTTAAATAAAGGTATATAGCTTTTTTAAAAAAAGGGCACTTTGGCACTCACAGCAAAAAGGGCAGGGGCAGTTGCCCCCCCTGCCGCCCCCCTGTGCACGCCACTGCTTACCCTCCATACCCTTATTCAAAAACACATGCACCAAAAACCTAAAGGAAAAATATTCGCCTGCTTTATTGATTTTAAGAAAGCTTTCGATTTAATATGGCACAATGGTCTCTTCCATCAATTACTCAGAAATGGTATTGGGGACAAAATATATGATTTGATTAAATGCAAATAGTCAGAAAACATGTGTGCTGTAAAAAATCAGACAAAACATAATTCTTTAAACAAGGCCACGGGGTCCACCAAGGTTGTGGTTTGTCTCCAATTCTCTTCAATATATACAATACATTGACCAGTTAACAAAATTACTAGAGAACTCCCCAGCTCCAGGATTGAAATTACAGGAAAAAGAAGTCAAGTGCCTCTTTTATGCAGATGACCTGCTACTGCTATCAGAAACAGAACAAGGACTCGAAAAAAATGTAATATACACCATAATTACTGTGAAAATTGGGCATTGAGAGCTAATCTAGAATAAACTAAAATTATGATATTTAAAAAAAAAAACTAAAAAAAACAAGGTCACGAATTAAAAAATATCTATTTATTCTTGGTGACACAACACTGAGTCACACAATGGAGTATAAATATCTTGGTCTGACTATCGGTGCTTCAGGACATTTTGTCAAGGCGATGAATGCATTAGCAGATAAAGCCTGTAGAGCCTATTACAGCATCAGAAAGCATCAATCCAAATTAACCCCCCCCCCCATCAAGATTTGGTTTAAGATTTTCCAAAGCACTATTGAACCAATTCTTTTATATGGAAGTGAAATTTGGGGTTCATTGATAAAAGAAGAGCACTGGGACTCTAACTGGCTATTGAAACTGGGCGCCATAAGAAACAATGGTTAGACAGAACATGACAACACTGAACAAAACTTAAGAATATGATATAAGAAAGCAACATGACTAATCACCTTAATCTGCCTTGTCTCCACTGACCAGGATTTAGCTGGGGAAGTAAATATCTTACTTATTACCCCTTTAAGGAAGTGACTTTTCTACAAAATGAAAATAGAAAGTGTGGGAATAGAAGTCTAGCTGTAGCTCGTCCACTCCTGCTTTATGCTGTTCATACCGTCTTATGGTTTTGAAATAATTCAAGACGTCACAGTACCGGCTGCACTGTTTGATTGACAGGTAATCTCTGGGACATGCACTGCACAAATCAGAATATAAGAAAAAAGAGGATCTGGAGGATTACTTTTTGGTTGAAAAATCTGGTAGATATCGCAGTAAAGACAAAAACACTCGAGGTGTGTCTTCCATGGACGTATTATTCTCATTCATAAACGGCGCTACTGCTGCTGAGTTTCCCAACTGTGACGACTTCCATTGTATAGACCCCAGAAGTGTGAAAAGGGTCTACTGGCTTCAAATTTCACCCGTGGTTTTGGCCACTTGATCTTATCTAGGTTAGCTAGTTAGCCTAGCTGACCTTTCAAGTTCAAACTATACTTACTAGCCTATAGTTATCTAGGTAAGCTAGTGAGCTAGCTGCTGACCTTCAACATCATGGACATGAGGTTTACATCAACCAATGAAATTATTTCCATATGCTGGCAGGCCGCCCTTCTTGCTGTGCCTCCTGGGAAGCAAAGCTATAGAGACTGCGTGCTATGCAATATATCTGACATAAGACATTAAGTATAACACTGCTGCTTATATTTTCAACATAGTTCCTCTTCAGTCAAGAAGTGTAGGCTCATTATCAGCCTGTGGTCCTGTGTAGCTCACTGGGTAGAGCAAGGCACTAACACTAGCCAGGGTTAGGGGTTCCATTCCCACTGGGGCCGCCCATACTGTAAATGTATGCAGTCATGGTAACGTGAAATGCTGCGGGTAAAAGTGTTCTCTGTATTCATATTCAAGTCTCTCTGTGTTGTAGGTAGAGAGAAACGTTAGAGCCATTCCAGCATGGAGGGGAGGCGGGGTCTTCTCTTCAGCCTCATCATAGCAGCGTGTTTCTATGGCAACACTGCTCAGACGACAGGTGGGTATGATTACCCAGCTATGACTTAACGTCCTGCATACCAGAACGTAAAGGATCAAGGGAAACATGCCTCATTTCAGCATTACATCAGCTCATAACATCTGTATAACCAATCTACTCTAGTGTATACACAGAAATGCAAGTAAGTGCACACATGCATGCACAAAAACACATGTACGTGCCTGCAGAAACACACACACACCTGTTCACACACACATACTGGGCCTTACAGAACAGATCTGAGTGGTGAGTTATGAAGTTCATGTTCATTACGAGCACCTAAAGAGCACCATTACTAACCCTGCACGGAAATGTGTTTCTTCGCTGCTGGCCACATGTAAATGATGCATTAACTGTTTCACAATAACACACAATAATGGGCATTATGGCACTGATCGCCAGGCGTTTAAGGTACGTAAAAGTTTAGAGTTGAAGCGATGAACTGATGTTGAACTCTTCTTAGTGACAAAGAAAGACAAAAGGATGTTGGCAGCTGATTCATTCCAGCCACCAACCTCCGTCCTGAATAGGGTTGGGTCAACAGCCTGTGTACCACTGTATGCACTATCAACACCGTTTGAGGAAAATGAACACCAGGTGTAAGCCCACCACTTTTTTCTATATTATTCTCACGCTTTTGCACCCATGGCACGCTTCCAAGAACCACCCTGGAGGTAAGTGCTTCGCAGTAGACCCCTGCTCCCATCCAAAAACTGTCCATGACCCTACAACAAGCTGCTCTCCCCTTCCCCCGGCCTGCACACAACACGTGGAACTCATCACTTGTAGTTTTAGATCATACTGACACTTTTGCACCCTTGACACACTTCCAAGAACCAAGACCCACCCTGGGTAAGTTTTGTAGCAGCACCCTGCAGCTCTCCATCTGCAAAACCCGTCTGTGATCTGACGACTGGCTGCTCTGCCCTCCCTCCCAGTCTGCACTCAAGAGGCGGTGGCCGACATCGTCTTCTTGGTCGACATGTCGCGGAGCATCGGCACCGAGAACTTTGAGCAGATCCGTCAGTTTCTGCACACGCTGGTCAACAGCTTCGACGTTGGGCCTGACCATGTCCGCATCGGCCTGGTCCAGTACAGCACCACGGCACGCACCGAGTTCCTGCTCAACACCTACCAGACTAAGGAAGACATCCTCCAGTACATCAGCAACCTGCCTTACAAGGGGGGCGGCACCCAGACGGGGCTGGGCTTGGATTTCCTGCTGACCGAGCATTTTGTGAAAGGAGCCGGAAGCAGGGCCGGCAATGTGCCGCAGAACGCCGTGGTGATCACCGACGGCAAATCACAACAACAACATGGGAGCTCCCGTGACGTGGAGCACCATGTCAACTATTTTGTACGCAATCAGTATCATAAAGGCAGACAAAGAATAGCTGAGGGAGATAGCGAACGAGCCACATGACCAGCACGTCTACAGCGTGTCTGACTTTGCAGCGCTGCAGGGGATTTCTCAGAGCATCATCCAGACGCTGTGCACGACTGTGGAGGAAGCCAAACGACAACAACTCCTTCTATCGGATCAAGGTAATTTGTGTAATACCACACACCTCGGGTGATTCAATGATCCAACTTTAGTAGTAATATATCTTTTTCTCCTTAAAAAGCCTAGCCTTGACTCCACTCTCTGTACCAACTACAGACCCATCTCCAAGTTACCTGTTCTCTCAAAGATTTTGGAAAAAGCCATATCTAAGCAACTGCTAGCCTTTTTAGAAGCAAACAACATCTTTGAGAAGTTTCAGTCTGGTTTCCGTCATAGGCATAGCACTGAGACTGCTCTTTTGAGAGTGCTGAATGACATTCTATTGAATTCTGACTCTGGAGAGACCTCCATCCTGGTTTTACTTGACCTTAGTGCAGCCTTTGATACTGTCGACCATAGCATTTTAATTAATAGGCTTAGGGAGTGGGTTGGCGTATCTGGAACTGCTCTTAACTGGTTTTTATCGTATTTATCTGATAGGAAATTTTCAGTGTCTGTTGGAGATAAGTCTTCATCCTTTGCTGCACTTACCTGTGGGGTCCCTCAAGGGTCTATTCTTGGCCCTATTTTATTTTCTCTTTCTACGCTGCCCTTGGGCCACCTGATACGTCATTTTAATATATCTTTTCATTTTTACGCCGATGACACTCAGCTATATCTATCTGTGAAACGCAACAACTTCAGTGGATTGGCACACCTAACTGATTGTCTTGTTGCCATAAAGGACTGGATGTCTCAGAATTTTTAAAAATTGAATGATGATAAAACTGTCCTTGTTATTTCCCCGAGGAACTTTCTAGGAAAGTGCAGGAGGCTCTTGGTCCTCTAGCCCTTAATGTCAAACCATTCTCCAAGAACCTCGGTGTTATTTTTGATCCATATCTGAAGTTTTCTCTGCACACCAAGATACTTGTTCAATCGTGCTTTTTTCAATTAAGAAATATTGCAAAAATTAGAAAGGTCCTATCTTTTCAAGAAACAGAAAAGGTTATTCATGCATTTGTATCATCACGACTTGACTATTTTAACTCCTTGTTTACGTGCCTCAGTCAAGGAGCTGTGGCTCGTCTCCAACAGGTCCAAAATGCAGCAGCTCGTCTGCTCACCAGAACTAAACGCAGGGAGCACATTACCCCTGTGCTTGCCTCCCTTCACTGGCTCCCTGTTTAGTTTAGAATTCATTTCATTCAATTCTTGTTATTGCTTTTAAAATTTTACATGGTGAGGCTCCTGAGTATTTAACTGAGCTGCTGTGTCCCTACACCAGTGCAAGATCACTGAGGTCTTCCAACCTAGGGCTGCTGGTCTCCCCCAGGACCAGACTCAAACTGAACGGCGATTGTTTTCTCTGTGCTCGCCCCAACATTTTGGAACAATCTACCTCTTGACATTAAAATGTCTGAAACGACGAGCTCTTTTAAGAAACGTTTAAAAACATATTTTTACTCCCTTGCTTTCCCTGACCACTGATATTATTTTATATTCTTATTTTCTATCTTTGCATTTTAACATCCTGCCTTGTTTTTGTTGTATGTGTATTGACTGTTGATGTCTTTGCTGTGTTTTAGTATTTTATTGTGAAGCACTTTGTGGCCCTTGGTTTTGAAAGGTGCTATATAAATAAAGTATTACATTACATTACATATCTGGAGAGTGATAGAGTGAAGCCAAATGGAAATGCTGATGGTTTCTTTTCTCCAGAAATCTCAATGGCCAACAGAATTTCCCTGCAGTGACATCCTGTTCAAATTTACCTGAGTGAAAGGGAAATTACCTTGACCAACAGAATATCCCTAAAACAATTCAAAGTTCTTCTGTGCCTCGTACCATTGTTCAGGATAATACATATTGCTAGCACACAGCTTGTGGTGATTATGGCTTTTTTAAACCTTAATTTACGCAGCCTAATGAAGATATAATTGAGTATGCATGCAATGCCTTGGTTTGCATTCATCCAGTTCCACACATTCACACTGGGATTTGCCCAGTACAACCACACTCTGCTACTGTTGGCCACTAAGCAGCTCCACAAGAGTAGTTGGGGATGGGGCCTTGTTCAAGGATTCATTGAGGTCCAATTTTATTTGGATAGTCCAATGTTGGTACTCAGCTTCCTATCAAGTGACTATAATGTGTCACTGAAAAGCGTATTGAGTTTCAACAGATGCTCATAATTGTATGAAAAACCTCTATAGATATTCAATGTCTGGGCTAAGGTTAATCTTAGGGTTGGGCTTGATGTTAGAAATAGGGTCAGTTTAGGGTCAGGGTTGGGTTTAGATTTAAAAACGGGGTCAGGGTTAGACTGCAGTCAGGGTTAGGGTTACATAGTCTGCGGAAATACACCAAATAGGTAAGTGACACTTCTTTTTCTCACCTTATAGTAAGTTGAGTATCAACATTAGACTATCCAAATAGTATTACCCACATTGATTATAGATGTCAAGGGAGGGGACAGCGCTACTCACTCACTGTGCCATTTTTTCACAGCAATACTAGGGTTTCGAACCAGCAGGTGTCTGATGACAAGCCTGCTTCCTTATTTGTGCAACACTCCTCGATTTGCTGCCCAGCATCATAATCCATCTGAGATCAAAATGAATTAAGACTTAGCGAGGAATTACATTGGCTGAAGACAGACCACAAGACTCTCAGGGTCTTTGGTCTCTTAGGTTTAATTTTCTCTCGGAAAAAAGAATAGAAATAATGTAAAACCCCAGTCTTTTGGTGGGTACATACACACACAAACACAGTGAATGTTCTTCAACCTGTCACTCCAAATGCTGACTGTCTTCTCTCTCCTGTCCAGAATGTGCCAATGCCACCGTGGCCGACATCGTCTTCCTGGTCGATGGCTCCTCCAGCATCGGCATCGCTAACTTTCAGGAAGTCCGGCAGTTTCTCCGCAACTTCATCGGGGGCCTAGACATCGGCGCTGACAAAGTTCGGGTCGGCTTGGCGCAGTACAGCGACGAGCCTCACCAGGAGTTCCTGCTGAAGGATCACATGGACAAACAATCTCTGCTGGCCGAAGTAGACAACCTGCCCTACCGAACGGGGAACACGGCTACGGGCAAGGCCATCACCTTCCTCCGGGAAAAATATTTCACTGCAGAGGCTGGAAGCCGCGCTGGCCAGCGGGTACCTCAGGTGGCCGTGGTCATCACGGACGGGGACTCTGTAGATGATGTGTTGGCGCCCGCCCAGCTCCTGAGAAAGCATGGAGTCATTGTGTTTGGCATTGGGGTGGGAGCGGCCAACATGATGGAGCTCCTGGCCATCACCAACCGACCCCACCAGCGCTTCCTGTCAAGCATTGATAACTACCAGGCTCTGCAGAGAGTGACTGACAGCCTGCTACAAACTGTGTGTGTCTCCATGGAGGATCAGAGGCTAGGTAAGGCAAAGAATTCTGGGAAAGGTAATGAGTGGTTCCACTTAGTTGTCTTGCATTGAATAATAATGTGAGAACACCAATAAGTAAATAATAGCAGTGGAACAGGAGGAGGAGGAAACATATTAAAGAAAAGCAATTATATGTACAAATATGTTTTAAGAGGTGATTTAAAAGATGACAGAGTTTGCAGCCTAAACTGTGGCAGGGCGCTCCTATACCTGGTTGTACACTACCTTGGGACGGCCAAGATCTCCCCGCCTGAGAATCTCAGAGTCTCAGGAACTGGCATGTCCAACAGCATATCTGCTCCAAGCCTACAGATGTAACACATGCTAGTTCTGTAGTGATTAATGTAGGATGCCTTAGTTCCAGTGACTTTTGAGGTCAGCCAGTCATGGTACGGTGACAACCAAAATATGCAACAATAAGACACAGGCATTTGGTAAACAAAACGGTCAGACGAAGAGGAAATAACAAGACATGAACATGTTGAGTTGAATTTACTGTTGTGCAAATTTTGTGTGGGAACCAGTAGTCCACAGAAATGTTTTCTTGGCAGGTCTCTGCAAATCCATTTAGACTTGTCTTCATTGACAGCAATGTAAACAAATTTCTTTCATGTGGAGTCGGACCTTTTTCAGGTGTGTGTCTGTGTGTGGTGGTGGTGGGGGTGGGGGATACATCTACCTATAGTAGGGGACAGGACAACAGTGGTGGGAACTAAGATGGGGAATTATCACCAGCTTCCGGCTAAATGCTGGTAAATTTAGTCTGTGGCTGGTAAATTAGTCTACACTTACTCAACCATCATTTGGTGTCCTATTCTATTCAAAAAATGAAGTTGGTAAAATAGTGAAAGTGGTATGTTAGTCAACTCTACCAGCCGCTTTGGCAGGTAACCAATCATCACCTCTCTGATAACAACATAATTAATTTCTGTTCCAACTGTTTTTTTTTTGTTTGTTTTTTCAGCCTTGGTCCAAAGGTTTGCAGACATTTTCTTCCTGGTGGACAGTAGTCTCTCCATGGCAGACTTTGCACATATCAGGAACCTCCTCAACCGGCTGGTCAACCAACTCAATATTGGAGCTTCTGCCCACCGATTTGGTTTGGCCCAGTTTAGCCAAGACGTCAAGGTTGAATTTCTCCTCAATGCTTTCAAAACCAAAGAGGAGACCATGGCCGCTGTCCGGCGTTTCCGCCTGCGCCGAGTACAGGCTAACGAGCCACGCAACCTGGGTAATGCTTTGCAGTACGCCAGCACTAACTTTTTCACCAGTGAGGCAGGTAGCCGGGAAGACAAAGGCTTCCGGCAGTTCCTGGTGGTCTTGTCTGGAGGGGATTCGGATGATGCTGTGTTTCAGGCTTCCCGTCTGGTGAAGTCTGAAGGGGTAACAGTGGTGGGGATAGGCCTAGGTGCTGCAACAGTGAATGAAATGAGGGTAGTAGCCACTGCTCCGTACATATACCAGTCTGCCAACATTGTACCTGCTTTGAAGACTGTCTTTGAGACCGAGGAGGAGGTGACCAATATTACTGGAGGTGAGGAAGGTTTCTTTATCATCACAGAATGATTCACTTGACTACTGACTATAAAGCAAATTAACTGAAAAGTTACTCAACATGGGATTTTTTATTTTTTTTAAGAGTGTTATTTCCTATATGAGCCAATTGAAAATGTATGGTTTCCTACAGCTTATTCACAATCTATCCACAAATACAACTCGCTAATGATTTTACCCCCAACCAAAATGCAGACACTATTTTACAGATTGTATTATTCTTCATTTTCAATGATATCTGAGAGGCTGAGTAGTAGATAGGGCTGGAATTAATTGGTACTAATCATTTTACCCCTAACCAATGATTACACACTCTTTCACAGATTGCAAAGCAGCCCCACTGGCAGACATTGTGTTCATCGTTGATGAGTCAGGTAGCATCGGTACTCCCAACTTCCTGCTGGTGCGCACTTTCCTGTACAAGATTGTGGCTGGCCTAGAGGTCAGTCCGACTAGAGTCCGAGTGGGCATTGTCATGTACAACGACAGGCCCACAGCACAGGTCTACCTGAACACTTTCAACGACAAGAACGAGATCCTTCAGTTCATCAAAATCCTGCCTTACCATGGAGGCGGTACCAACACTGGAGCTGCTCTGAAGTTTGCTCGGGAGAAAGTCTTCATCAATGAGAAAGGCAGCAGGAAAAGCCTGGGTGTCCAGCAGGTGGCGGTGGTGATCACAGACGGTGAATCCCAGGATGTCGTGAGCCAAGAGGCCGCCGATCTCCGTCGAGCTGGTGTCACCATTTACACCGTAGGGATCAAAGATGCCAAGAAGCCTGAGCTGGTACAGATGGCGTCTTATCCTTCCAAGAAACACGTGTTTATTGTGGACAGTTTCGCCAAGCTGAAAACCCTGGAGCAGAGCCTGCAGAAGACCCTGTGTCATAACATCTTTCGCCAAGCGATCACAATCAACACAAGGAGAGCAAGCATCAAACAAGGTTTGAGCCAGTGTTTTTTTAACAGTGGCTTTGGTCACTTGAATTTCAACAAAATCTATAATCAAAAAGATAAAGTCTAAGTTTAAGGATAAGGTCAGGTGTTATAGTGTATAAAGTGTAGTGAATTGAAAGCAGAGAATTGAATGTGTGCAGAAAAAACCCTTACTATGTGGCATTCTTGCTTTCCTTTTCTTTCCAGGCTGTGTACAAACAGATGAAGCAGACATCTTCTTCCTGATCGACCACTCAGGAAGCATTTACCCTAAAGACTTCAAAGACATGAAGACGTTCATCACTGAGTTTCTCCATACCTTCCGTATTGGGCCGCAACATGTTCGCGTGGGGGTTGCAAAATACACAGATTTACCAAACTTGGAATTTGACCTGACAGCCCACTCAGATGTCAATTCATTAGAGAAGGCTGTGGAGAATATAAAACAAATAGGAGGTGGGACCAACACAGGAGCAGCGCTGTCATTCATGGGTCCCAACTTTGACAGAGCAATGGCCACTCGAGGTCACAAAGTCCCAGAGTACCTGGTTGTCATCACTGATGGGAAGTCTGCCGACGAGGTCAAGGCTCCTGCAGAGAAACTGAGGGCGCAGGGTGTCGTCATCTACGCCATTGGGGTGAAAAACGCAGACGAGACTGAGCTGGAAGAGATTGCTGGAAGCCCCGAGAAGACATTCTTTGTCAATGATTTCGATGCCCTGAAGCCCATCAAGGACGACATTATCACAGACATCTGTTCCCAAGATGGTAAGGGAAACTAGACTGTTATTCTTTTAAAAGGCATGTCTTGCATATTCTATGTTTTGGAGTTACTCACCACTGAAAGTATTCTATTGGTATGGATACAATGGATACTGCTCCAATGAGCCATTTCTGAATTTAATGTAGATCTGAAAATCAATTTAGCAAAATGGGAGAATTACATTATTACAATTGCTTCTTGTTATGAAGCATAGCATACATCTGTTTTAGGACTCAGAGCTAGAGAAAGTTACATCAGCAACAATAGTAACAATAATAGTAATAATAACCACAATAATAAAACAACTACATACCGTATATAGTATTTAAAAAGAAATAAGGTTACAAAGTGCTTTACATGGAATCTTAGCTGAATGCTTAAGACAAGAAAAGTAAGAGAAAAACAGGAACACTGCACCAACAGTTCTATTTTACTCTGTCCACAGTTTGCAAAGATGTACCAGGCGACCTCCTTTTTTTGATTGACAGCTCCGGTAGCATCAATTCGCCGGACTTCCAGAAAATGAAAGACTTCATGAAATCAGTCATCACCAAGTCTGTCCTTGGGCAGAATAAGGTGCACATCGGCGTCATGCAGTACAGCACTATCCAAAGACTGGAATTCCCTCTCAACCATTACTACGACAAAGGCGAAATGACGAAAGCTATAGATGATATGCAGCAGCTAGGCGGAGGCACGCACACAGGTGGTGCCATTTCTGATGTTTCACAGTATTTTGATGTATTCAGAGGAGGCCGTCCAGACCTGAGGCAGAGGCTTATACTGATAACAGATGGCGAGTCTCAGGACGAGGTCGCAGGTCCTGCTGAGGCTCTGAGAGCCAAAGGGGTCACGATCTACACCATCGGGGTGGTGAACGCCAACACCACTCAGCTGCTGGAGATCAGCGGTTCGCAGGACTGGATGTATGCTGAGAGGGATTTTGATGCACTGAAGGACCTGGAGAGCGAGGTGGCCATGGAGCTCTGCGATACCAAGGGAGGTGAGAGCAGATCGGGATTATTACAAAAATGATTCGGTGATTCAGGTGTTCTGGTGGTCAGTGGTCTAAGGCAGGTACCATGTAAACGCTAAGTCCTGGGTTTGAATCTGGCTCGAAACCTTTGTCACATGTCCCAGTTTTTCCTGTGTCTCTCTACTTTGTACTGTCCAATAAAGACAGAAATGCCCCAAAAATAATCTAAAAAAAATATAAGGTTTTGCTTGAATACTTATGAGTAATTCCACTGAAATTGACTTTCAAATTGGCATTAAGCATCTGCGACTTCTACCGACCTCTATCAGGGAGAATTGGAAGTGTCTTGAAACTCCAATGGGTGAGGTTTTTGTTCCAAAACAGAGTACAGGCTGGAAAGTGCGTTTTGAAAGCCATAAATCAAAGCAATAATCAGTAATCGTTGAGTCATTGGTACTGATTAAAGACCCTTTCAAAACCCTACAAATATATTATGGTCTGCTTTGTATTCAAAATAATATTGTCAATCAATTATTGACCTTCCTTATCTTTGCCTCTAACAATCTAAGATGTCCATCCATTCAGCAAAAGTCTCAGAGAAGGGGACTTTCCACCTCTCTGCTGTCCACATATCCTCAGTATGTCTGTATACTTGCAGGGAGGGGATGCAGATGAAGGTTAGAGGGAATAGGGGAGAAAGAGTGAATTAAGAGCTGTGGCTTTGGTAGAGTGTTTTCCAATTTTAACTGAACTTTGTCCTTTTTCTTCAACCAGAATGTAAGAAGACAGAAGTAGCTGATATTATTTTCCTGGTGGACGGCTCCACCAGCATAACCCTGCCCAAGTTCAGAAGCATGCTGAAGTTTATGGCATCGATGGTGAACCAAAACACTGTCGATGAAAAGCTGACTCGCTTTGGGGTAATTCTTTACTCCAATGACCCCAAATCCATGTTCACTCTCAACCAGTATTACTCCAAAAGAGAGGTTCTTAATGCCATAGTAGCTTTGAAGTCACCGTATGGGGACACCTACACAGGCAAGGCTCTGGAGTATTCCTTACAGTTCTTTAATGCTGAACATGGTGGTCGGGCGGCCTCCCAGGTGCCTCAGATTCTAATGGTGATCACAGACGGCGATGCTACAGACCGTAACAACCTGGTTGCGCCATCTAAGGCGCTGCAAGACAACGACATCAGTGTCTTCAGTATCGGAGTGGAAGGAGCCAACATAACTCAGCTGGAGATCATGGCTGGTGGTGACAAGTCCAGGGTTTTCTACGTGGACAATTTTGATGCCCTGGAAAATCTATACACAAATATTTCTCATGTCCTCTGCAGCAACACTAAGCCAGGTAGGATGCAACAAGTACAAATTTGGTACAGTCTCACTGCACATTTGTGGCACTGATGTATAGTTCTTTGTATAGAAGCAGTCATGATTTGTGAAAAATGTTTTCTCAAGTGCTGCAAACTGTGAGGAAGTTTGATAGCACACAAGCATATGTGACCTTAGAACAATATTGAGCAGGTCTTGGACCTCTTAAAGGTAAGCAGCCAGACACCGGATTAGTTTACAAAAATAATCTTTATTCACAATCCGTTAATTTGAAGAAACTATGGTCTTGAAGAGGCAAGTTGGACATCAGAAGTAACTTGGCTCCACAATATTAAAGTGCACCAGTGCCACAGGTTCACACACACTGTCAACTGCATCAATACAAGCTAAAATGAACGCCAGCTAGAGCTAACATGCGCAGCTGTAGGCTAAAGCAGTGACCAACACATGAACAACAGTCCTACAAATGCACACAACAGAACCGTATCATTCACACATAAAATACATCCCATGCTATCCAAATGAATACAAATAAATTTACTACAAGCAGCAGCAGCAATGCCCACTCACCCACTTCGGTAGACTATGCTTCCGTCTCTGGAGCTACAAGGGACCCGGGACCAACAGCTAGGACAACTGCCGCTAGGAAGAACCACATCCCATTAACTGCGCTAGCACAATACAATACTTAATACAATATAATCACATAACATCTTGAACAAAATACCAAAGACATACAAACAGCAAAATACCTGCGCAGCACTGGCTCATGCACACCACCCTCCGTGAGACTGCCCGGCCGATAGCACCTTTCTGTAAATAGTTTTCTTTTTAACCTCAATTCAGCAATCCAGACACTTTACCGGAGCTTAAGAATAAACTTTATCGACTATGTAAATATCCAAACCATACTCACGAGGCAAACGGAATGCACGAGCCCCGCTATCCGCACATCTTGTCTCTGGCTCAAACAAAGAGAAAAGTTTGCCCGTCCCAACCCCCGGAAATACACGTGAGGAAAGACAGGTGCCACACCTACACTACGTCCGACAGGCCACCTGACTTGTGTCCCCAGTTCCACCTGGCTACACTCACCCCTCCAAAAACTAATCAGAGTCCCACTGATGCTGCGATGTGCTAACACATGCCGCCCCACTCTCCCCACCTTGGTGACTGATGGCTGATCTTGGCAAATTGAACGGGTTCGAATGCATGCCAGCGGTGCTCCGTTTTGACCTTCGAAGGAGCACAGGAGACAAGGCTTCTCCCTCCTCTTCCTGAGCTCCAAGGTCGCTGTGCCGCATCTGCTCCTCATGCCCCAAGCCCGCAGCTCTTGCCTGATGATCCCGCTCCAACCATAAATTACTTGTCGCAAACTCATCTTCCGCCAGATGTTCGTCCGACCCGCTAGGAGCCCCGATACATATTATGCTCTCGGAGTCGGTGTCCTCGCCAACACTCTCTGGCTGTCCAACAACCCGCTTCAGCCTGACTTCCTTACTGTCTTCCTCCACTAGTGCTCCAGGGCCACACAGCAGGATCTCAGAACGATGAACATTCCGGGGAGGCCGCGAGGAATCCACTGGCACTACTGTATAGACTGGTTTATGAGGATTCAACCGACAGACTACCTGGTGGGGGGTGGAGAGCCAGAGATCCTGAATCTTATGCCTGCCAGTAAACTGCCGGTTCCGTACATAAACCAACTGTCCCGGCTGCAAGTCTGCATCCTTGGTCGGCGGCCCCAGGTGCTGGCGCCGAGACTCTGCTGCCTTTTCCATCTGCCTCCCAGCCTGGTCATAAGCCACCCGCAGCCGCTCCTGAACCCATTCTCCCACACCTCCAACGAAATCATCATCCCCTCCACCCAGCATGAGATCCAAAGGTATACAAGGAGCCTGTCCAAATAGGAGGAAGTAAGGGGAATACTCCGTGCTTTGATGTTCCGTAGTGTTATAGGCATATACAACTTCAGGAAGATACTCTGCCCATTTCCTCTTCTTCTCTGGAGTGAGGGCACGCAGCAGGTCATGGAGTGTTCGATTAAAACGTTCGCACTGTCCATTACCTTGCGGATGGTACGGAGTTGTTCTACTCTTCCTCATTCCATACAGCTTACAGAGCGACTGGACCACCTCAGCTTCGAAGCATCTGCCCTGATCTGAGTGCACCCGAGCTGGCACTCCATAAGGCTGAATCCAGTACTTGACCACACACTTGGCAACCGTTGTGGCCCGCTGGTCCCGGGTTGGCACTGCAACGGTAAACTTGGAGATTACATCAGTAAGGATCAAAACATTTTCTCTCCCATCTGACGAGGGCTCCAGGAGCGTGAAATCCATCGCCACCACTTCTAAGGGCCTGGACGCCAACAGGCTCCCCATAGATGTCACTACTTTTGGTTGTGGAGCCTTGGACACGATGCATCTCTCACAGGACTTACAAAAATCTTCAACATCCCGATACATACCAGGCCAATAACAGCGTACACTCACAAGCTTAAATGTTCGTTCGACCCCCTGGTGCCCATGCCCCCCATGCATCTGAGCCAGCACTTCCCCCCGCAATGACCTTGGCAGGACTAACTGCTTCTGTTGGCCTTCCTTCTGATTCTCCCGCTTACGATACAGAACCCCTTCGCAGTCCACCATCCTTTCCCATTGTCGCACCAGCTCTAATGTCCTTGGTGACTCCCCCAACCTCTCTTCCCGGCTGGGTTTCTCTGCTTTAAGCCAATACTTGCGGAAGGATGTAATTTCGGGATCGGCCTGTTGTAGCATGGCCAAGGACTCCATACTATAGGAAGGAAAGCTAGCGGTAGACTCGTGCATAGAGGGGGACACAATTGCCTGTTCCTCACTACTGGCAGCATGCCAGAGAGCAAGAGGGGTGGAGTGGCTGCCTGGGTGCAGATCCACTGCTCTTCCAGTGGGCGTCGGCTCAGAGTACTGCCTTGACAAGGCATCTGCAGCTGAATTCTGCCGGCCAGGGCGATATACAATCTGGAAGTCAAATCGGGCCAGCTCGGCAACCCACCGCTGTTCCACAGCCCCCAACTTCGCTGTCTGCAGGTGACTCAGCGGGTTGTTATCTGTCAGGACTGTGAACTTGTTGCCAATCAGGTACTCGGGGAACTTGTCTGTGACCGCCCATTTAAGGCCTAGCAACTCCAGCTTCATGGCGCTATAATTCTCCATGTTCCTTTCCGAGACCCGCAGCCCCCTACTTGCATATGCAACTGGCCTCCTCTGCCCACCAACCTCCTGGGAGAGGACGGCCCCCAGTCCTTGATGGCTGGCATCAATCTCCAGTGTGAATGATTTAGTAAAGTCAGCATACGCTAATACTGGAGCAGAAACTAGCTTCTGTTTAAGGGTCTGAAAAGCATCCTCACATGCAGGGCTCCAATGCTGGTGAAACAAGTGTGCAGGCAGGTGACGCCTGCTCTTCTTTGATGAACCGAGTGCAGAGAGGGCGTGGAGAGGAGCGGCAACGCTTGCAAAGTTCTTTACGAACCTCCTATAAAAGCTTGCAAAGCCCAGGAAAGACTGCAGCTCCGAACCACTCTGAGGTCTTCTCCACTCAGCCACCGCTCGAATCTTCCCTGGATCAGTCGACACGCCTTGCGCTGAGATGACATGACCCAGATAGGATACCTCCGACTTGAAAAAGGAGCACTTGCTGAGCTTCACTTTAAGGTTCTGCTCGAACCATGACAAGACCAAGTCCAACCGGAGAAGATGCTGTTCAAATGTTGAAGAAAAGACGACCACATCATCAAGATAGAGCAGCAAGGATTGAAATCGCTGATCACCCAAGATGCGCTCCATAAGCCGTTGGAATGACCCTGGTGCATTGCACAGGCCAAATGCCATTCTATTGAATTCATACAGCCCGAACGGAGTGCAAAATGCTGTCTTCGGTCTGTCCTTCTCCAACACCTCCACCTGGTTGTAGCCGCTGGCTAAGTCCAGAGTGGAGAACCACCTCGCACCACTCAAGGAATCCAAGGACTCTTCAATGCGTGGAAGCGGGTATGCATCCTTCCGGGTCTTCGCATTCAACCGCCTATAGTCAACACACATATGAATCGAACCGTCCTTCTTTCTGACAATCACCAAGGGGGAAGAGTACGGACTGCTGCTTTCCCTAATCACCCCCTGCTCTAGAAGCTTCTTGATGTGATCCTTCACTTCTTCATACTGACTAGGCAGAATCCTTCTATATCTCTGACTCACAGGGGCATCATCCATTACAGGGATCTCATGTTGAATAAGGCTTGTGCATCCCAAATCATTATCTGAACAAGCAAAAACATGAGAATATTTACACAACAACTGCCTGGCTTGCTTTGCCTGATTGTCTGTAAGCCCGGGAAAGAGCACCTGGGCTATCTCGGGAGGCACTTTCCTATCCCCTAAGGATATATGCTGCTCCCTAAGCGCAACCTGTTCTTCCTGTAGACCTACCCGCTCAAAGCAGATAGAAGCTCCCTCCCCAGCTATTATCTCTGCTGAATGCAGTGATGCAAGGCGTGTCTGAGGTTCCAACCTAACATCTGTGGAACCAACATTGATTATAGGAACAGCTAAATGTCCATTGCTAATCTCCACATATGCACTAGAGACCACTAGACCCCCGGGCAAGGTGCCCTCCTCCAACCCCAAAGGCTTGACTAGCACAGAAGACTGCGATGAGAACTGACTGTTAGGCCCAGATGCTGGGACAAAGCATACCGAACCAGCAGGGACTATGAAGGGGGAGGAGGCGGTAGCAAACTTCTTACCCTCTAACGAGACCACCTGCTCATTTTGACACACAGCAAAAGCAGTCTGCCAACCCTGACCGCATACAGGGGGTGGCAGTGGGCTAGGACCATCACCAGGGAATAAGAGCTGATAGCACTTTTCAATCACATTCATACCTATTAAACCCGGCACTGCTCGCTTACGGTCTTTTGCTGCCTGGCCAACTGGATCCTTCACCACCAATATACCCCTCTGTGGTATAGTCCTGCCCAGCGCCACCGCTTCAACATCAATTTCAAAGTAGCCGAGGTATGGGATATCCAAACCATTAGCGCCACTCAGTGACAGCCACCCACAGTCAGCCAAACCCTTACCCCATTTTGGCAGCAGATGTTCCCGAAAAAAACTTTCCGTAACAGAGGAAACATTTGACCCTGTGTCCAGTAAACATTGAAACTTTACCCCTCCCACGGCGACCTCCACGGTGGGGCACTCCCCCACAAGACATTCATATGTTTCTGGATCCATATCAGGTACTGTTCCTGAGCCTGACTGCACCCCACCTGTGGTTTGGCTCCTCACCGCAGGGGGAGAAAGTTTCCCTGTTGTTCTGATATTTGGGCCCCCCCGTCGCTCTCTATGGGTACCGTGGGTGTAAAATTGCTGTCTTGGCTACGGTTAGACCGCGAAGCAACGCAATACCGTGCAATGTGACCAACATTTTGACATTTAAAGCAGATGGGCTGGCCCGATGGATCAAATCGGGGCTCCCATCTACGGCTACCTGGTCGCCTGGACCCTGGTTCCTGCATATTAGATACTTTTCGCAACAAATCATCAATCAAAACCTGCTGTTTTTGTAAAATGTCCAAGACTTTAGCAAGGGTCGGGTCGGGTTTTATATCGATGGCAGCGGTAACTGCACTAGCCTCTATTGTTGCGGCTTCCATCTCACACGAGCCCACCACCCGCTTCATACGTTCTACACCGAACTCAGCTTCCTCCCCCCACTGGAGAGCTTCCTTGCGGAGATCAAAAAAAGACATTGTAGGTTGCTGCCGAATTGTTTTTTTTAGCTCCCTACGGAGGCCCACATCACAAACATTTTCAGCAAATTGGTAATGTAGAGCAAAGTCGCCACACCAAGCCTCTCTCACATTGCAATGATTAATTTCTTCCATAATAGCCATGAGCACATGGGAGTATTCACGCACTGACTCCCCCTCCCTCTGCCTTCTATCGAAGAACTGTTTTTGTAAACCCGTTTTGGATCTGTCCGTTCTGCTTGGGGGCGATATTTTATCTCCTGCCTAGCCTCTCCTCCTAGTTGTTCGTAAATGTAAGCTGCTTTTTCAGCACCTGTGTAGGGGCGATAACTTAAGGTGGCATTCAACTCATCTAACCACTCATAGAAAGTAGTGCTTGAACCCCCAGTGAAAACTGTACATTTTCTCTCTTTTGGCAGATATATAACACGCTCCCTAGAGCTATCAGCTAGGCTCTCACCTTCCCCCCCTTGCCCACTCACAGGCCTATGACTGGGGGAGGGAGGAGAGGGGGAAGCTACCCCTTGTTGTGCCTCCAACTGTCCCAATAAAGATTCATTTGCTTCTTTCAACTTAAACATGGTTTCCTTATCAGCCTGTACCCTTGCTCTAAGAGCTTGCAGTTCGGAGTGTACATCATCATAAGACATCTTCTTTACTTATCAAGCACACTGCACAGGTCACTTGACAACCGACCAACAACCCACTTGATCAGATGGGCAGGCGGAGAACTTCTGCTGAGCAGGCGGAGACCTCCGTTGTAGTTGGTTCTGCCGCTCTTCTCTCCGTGGTCCACTCCTCTCCATTCCGGTGTAGTCACTGCTTTAGCCCCCTTTCTAACTGTAATATATCACACCTTAAGCACTGTGCAAATCCAACCTGCCTCCTTATAGACTGCTATATTCCAATTGATATACCCTGCTCACAGCGCCAAATTGTGACCTTAGAACAATATTGAGCAGGTCTTGGACCTCTTAAAGGTAAGCAGCCAGACACCGGATTAGTTTACAAAAATAATCTTTATTCACAATCCGTTAATTTGAAGAAACTATGGTCTTGAAGAGGCAAGTTGGACATCAGAAGTAACTTGGCTCCACAATATTAAAGTGCACCAGTGCCACAGGTTCACACACACTGTCAACTGCATCAATACAAGCTAAAATGAACGCCAGCTAGAGCTAACATGCGCAGCTGTAGGCTAAAGCAGTGACCAACACATGAACAACAGTCCTACAAATGCACACAACAGAACCGTATCATTCACATATAAAATACATCCCATGCTATCCAAATGAATACAAATAAATTTATTACAAGCAGCAGCAGCAATGCCCACTCACCCACTACGGTAGACTATGCTTCCGTCTCTGGAGCTACAAGGGACCCGGGACCAACAGCTAGGACAACTGCCGCTAGGAAGAACCACATCCCATTAACTGCGCTAGCACAATACAATACTTAATACAATATAATCACATAACATCTTGAACAAAATACCAAAGACATACAAACAGCAAAATACCTGCGCAGCACTGGCTCATGCACACCACACACCGGCCGATAGCACCTTTCTGTAAATAGTTTTCTTTTTAACCTCAATTCAGCAATCCAGACACTTTACCGGAGCTTAAGAATAAATTTTATCGACTATGTAAATATCCAAACCATACTCACGAGGCAAACGGAATGCACGAGCCCCGCTATCCGCACATCTTGTCTCTGGCTCAAACAAAGAGAAAAGTTTGCCCGTCCCAACCCCCGGAAATACACGTGAGGAAAGACAGGTGCCACACCTACACTACGTCCGACAGGCCACCTGACTTGTGTCCCCAGTTCCACCTGGCTACACATAGAAGAATGGAGTATGTCTGTCCTTCTTGGCATAATGGTACTTTGTAATTTTATATATAATTAAATTGACAATTATTTAATGGTGCCCTTACTTATTAGCAACAATATGTGCATATACTCAAACATTTAAATGACCTTCCCTTGCTCTGCTTTGGCAGCTTGTGAGAAACAGAAGGCTGACTTGGTAATTTTGATGGATCAGTCAGGCAGCATCAGCCCGGATGACTACACCATCATGAAGACCTTTACAACAGAACTGGTGAGCAGCTTCAAAATCAGTTATGAGTTTGTGCACGTTGGAGTCGCGCAGTTCAGCACCACTCCTCAGAAGGAGTTTTACCTCAACCAGTACTACACCGAGGCAGAAGCGAACAAACACATCCTCGACTTGACGCAGCTCGGCGGAGACACCAACATTGAACGGGCCCTGGATTTCATTCGGGACTATTTCCAGGCGTCGCGGGGTAGCCGTATCTCCGCTGGGATTTCCCAGAATCTGGTGCTGATCACAGACGGCGAGTCGCACGATGATGTGGAGGATGCAGCCGACCGTCTCAGGGCTCTGGGGATTGAGGTGTTTGCCATCGGCATCGGAGACGTCCATGATCTGGAGCTCCTGCTGATCACTGGCACCCCAGAGAGGCTATTCACTGTGCAGAACTTTGGCAGCTTGGCAAACATCAAGCAAAAGGTGATCGACACCATCTGCAAAAACAAACCCATCCCAGGTCCATCTGGTGAGTTGAGAAGTGTGACTTTGTCTCTCTGTCTGTCTCCCTTACACCCCTCTCTCCTCCCTCTCTCTCTATCTGTCTCTGATGATATTGAATGACTGCCAATGATAAACTCATTTGTCTCTTTCCTGCAGCCTGCAGCATTGATATCGCCATGGGATTCGATATTTCTCAAAGGACTGGAGCTCCTGGTCAGCTCCTGGTCAGCGGCCAGACCAAGCTCCAGACCTTCCTGCCAGAGATCGTCCGCTATGTTTCCAGCCTACAGGGTCTGTGCTGCACCGGACGCACCCCCATCAAGCCCAACATCGCCTTCCGAGTGGTGAGTCGCGACGGACAAACCCTGTATGACTTCAACTTCGAGGGCTACAACGCGAATGTGGTGAACAAGGTCTTGGCCCTGCAGATGTCCGAGGCCACCTACTTCAACACGGCTCTGCTGCACTCCTTCAGAGACAAGTTGAAGGCAGAGTCCAACGCTGGCGTCAAGGTGAGTCTGAGATGCATTGTACACATTGCTTTGTGTATGCATGTCTTGCATACACAAAGACACCTCAACACCAATTTATTGTGTCGATGTCCCAGTCTATCAAACCCACACGTTTTGTTAAGGTGATGTTTTTCTATATTCTTCTGAATTATTCTGAATTAACACAGCAACATGTAAAAGTTAACGAGTGCCGTGTTTTTGTTTTCTTTGTCCTTTTTTCCCCAACACATTATGTGTAATGGTTCAATAAGGGAATCAAAAGGATTCAGATTCGATAAGCAGATTAAAAACTGGATTCATATTCGATGAAATACTTTCAAACCCCAACCTTAGTTATTACTTTCATACAGTGGTTACCAGTGGATGTGTACCGTCTGAAAAGTTTTTTTCCAAGTAGTGCACATGCAAAACAAGACTGGTCACTAACCAGCTGCCTGGTTATACACAAGCAGTTCCAGTTTTTGCCAAAGCACAGAGAGTCGTGCTTCAGGGGAATCGCGATCACAGTTGGAATATCAGATTGCTTGGTTGAAACAAACTGTTGTATCACAATGATTTTTAAATCTTTCTATATAAATATGATGATGGTGTGTAATTTTCTTTCCAAGGACTCACAGCTCTAGCAGTCTAACATGTGACTGACCTTGTCCCTCAGGTGCTGGTGATCTTCTCAGATGGACTCGATGAAGACGTGATGAAACTGGAGCAAGAATCAGAGCTTCTACGACAATCTGGTAAAAACTGGGGGATGCAGAGGTGTTTCCAGAATGTTTTACTCTTATTTTGTATTCTGCCATGCAAAGATACATAATTATTAATCTTAATTGAAGTAAAACCAAACCCCAAAATAATGATGTCATCAGTGAGTCTTTGCAAGTAATTCTTAGCATTTATTCAGACCTGCTCAGAGTGCCGTGTGGGTGGAGTTTACCACATCAGGACAATTCAGACAGTATCCAGGAAGTTGTCAATCAGAAAAGGTGCACTTTATTGATTTTCCAGTGGTTGTTTAAACTTTCTGGCACTTATTGTATCGTCCTTTGAAGCCAACCCACCCATCTGGCACACGTAGGATTACACAAATCATGTAAAGCATGAGCAAATACCAGTTGGCCCAAGTCTGCTATTTTGTGGAGGAAATCAGGGCAAAGGAAATACACTCGGCAAATGCCCTTTCTGAGGTTTTAAAGGTATCATATTGATGTTGAGCTTTACAGTGTAGTCAGTATTCAGAATCAGAATCAATTTAAAAACAATGTACAGTAAATGTACAGGAATTTGTCTTGGTGACACTGGCGCAGAGAAACATTGTCATACAAGACATTGTGCAAGACATACTATAAACTATACATATCAGTCTACATATCCTCATCCAACATGAGATATTCTATAGCCATGTGCTTTAGAGCAACATGTCATACATTATGGTTGCAGCTATCCTGCTAAGCCATTAGAGGAGGAGAGGTGCCTGAAGTAAACATCTTGTCTGATTTTTTTGCAGGAGTCCATGCTCTGCTGACCGTTGCCCTGGAGGGAGTCCACGATGCCAGCCAGCTCCAAATGGTGGAGTTTGGTCGAGGGTTCGGCTACAAGCTTCCTCTCAGCATCGGCATGCAGAGCGTCGGCAGCACCATTCTGAAACAGATTGTAAGTCATTACCGACGGGTTTAGTAGCCTCTTGAAGCCAGTTGAACTCATTTCAAGAGTCTAGACTGCCCAACAAGCGCAATATTGGTAGGAAATGCATGTGACATCATGGGAATACTATGAATAGGCTCGTTTGAGATGAGCAAAAGCCCATTGCATGATGGTTGGAAAAGTTGTCCGGCTTGCTCCGCTGACCCAACTGCGCGAGCCACGGGAATCTCGCGGGACCGAGGCGGCTGCAGTTTTTGGAGTGAGGCGCTGCAGCTGCTCTCCACCGACTGCACAGCTCCAAGGATGATGGGAAACAGTTGTATCACACACCCACAGTGAAATGAAGAGACTTACATTTTTATATCTATTCCAACCTACATCCATGATTCCAAGATGTCACTCCATGAGCACTCCATATACCATTTTATTAGAACGCTACAGACATATAATATTTTCCCTGTAATGCCTACATCAAAATAAAAATAAGTAACATGTGAAGGTCTGGGTCGTTTGAGCAGTGAGTGCGAGTGGCGGTAATGCACCTTTTAAGTAACCGCCGTTAAACAAAACTGAAGAAGAAGAAGAAGAGCAGTGAGTGTGCTGTTGGGAGTGTTCGGCTTGTTGATTCCTCACCTGACTGCACTCGGCTACTCTCGTCTATTTTCCAGGCAAGCAGGAAGTCATCTCAAACGAGCCTAACCTCTTCTTCTTGGTGCCAAGGAGGTTCTATATTGGTGCCTGGTGAGGGTGGAGGACGAAGTGCTCACTCGCTGCTGTTTAGGACACAGTTTGGTCACGTCCTGTGTGGAGATTTCCCACCAGCGACCATACCGACACCAGAATTGAATTTGGATAAACGGGGAGAAACTAAAGCGTCTCAGTTAGAGGAGCTGGGATGCTCTTCTCTGTTGCAGTGCCACTGAGCAGCTTAAATAACTATTTTACAGTTAATTTTCTCTTCCCAATTCATCCTGCAAAAAATGCTGGATGTTATGATGTAACCCCTGGAACATTAGTGTGTGACACTGATGATTTATACTGGTTCATGGAATAAAAATCTACTCTGGCACTGTCCAAGTAACTCAAGTGACACTTTGCAATTCACTTCTCCAGAGGTAACATATTTTAAACCTAATTCTCAGAAGGCTGTAGCAGTTCTGCTTTTTGCCCCAGAGAAAGAAATATCTCTTTTTTCGAGTTTTCTGATTTTGCTCTGGTGTGCAGCGAACAGAGCCTGATCCGCTGCTTGTTTAACAGCTGAAAGTCAAGTGGAAAAAATATGTAAATGACTTGCCATGTAAAGGAATGGTCACTGGCAAGAAAACAGCAGTGAGCTTTAGTGGGTTTAGAGTGACAGTGAAACTGTTTGCTTGCTATTTACTTTTTGTGGAAACGATCTACCACATACTTAGATCCATGAAATTTACTTTAATACTTTAATTAATTGGACAATACTATTTCACTGTACAATGAAATGTAAATTGCATGGATCTAAGTTTGCAGAAGATTTTCAGTCTGATTCGTTCTCCAGCCAGTAGAAACTCTACACACGTTTGTTGTTTATCTTTTAAGTATAAGGACCTTAAAAACAGACTACTGTCAACAAACTGTATCGCTACATAACTAAATTATTCCCTTATGCCCTTTTTCACTTCAACACCGTCTCTTCTTGCTCCCTCCCTCTCTTCTGACACTCATCTATCTGCTGTTTTTCTTGCCTGTCTTAATCTCTCCCTTTCACTCTCACTTCTCCTTCTTCCTCTCCAGGACACGGTGGCGGAGAGGGAGTGCTGTAACGGCATGTGTAAATGCTCCGGACATGAAGGCACCCGTGGCTCTCAGGGTCAAAGGTGACTGGAATACACACGCCTTTTACCTTTAACATGATGTCAAGAATGTTTGAAAAACTGTCAAAAACAATTGTAAGCTGGTTTGGGCTGAGACAAACAAAAAAACAAAAAAACAAAAAAAACAGACACTTGCAGTAATTTCATGAAATAAGCATACTTTAAAACAGTCCTGATTGAACGTCAGTATTTAGAATCAGATCAAGCAGGTCAACTTCATATCAAGTCCCATTTTCCATGCATTCCAAGGTCTCCCTTAAATGTATACTGTTACAAGTAAAGCATGGAGCCATGCAGGCTGCACTGCTGCTGGAAATTATATAGACCAACACTCTCAGCCTCACAGAGTTTGTTCTGTCCTGCTTCTGCAGCTTAGAAAGACAACTGACTTGAGTTATTGTTTTGTAAGAAAGAGTAAACTAGTTAAATTGTTTAATTATTCTTATTTTATGAGACATTAAGAGTTGACTGCAGCTGTTATTCAGAACTGTGTGAGGCAGAAGTGATTGCTTGCTTATAGTCAAGTCCCTTTAGAATATAAATATATAAATCATATCACTCTGAGACAAAAAGTCTTCTTTTACACTATAAAAAACATCAGAGACAAATAAAGTTTTAAAGAGTTGCCGTGCAGAGAGTCCAGTTACCTTTAAGAATGAAGATTGCTGTCAGTTTAACAGATTGTGTATCAGTGTTTCTCAATCAATGTTATAAATGTTTCTAAAAATGTCCGGTCAGCAGGACTCAGGATGGGCTCAGGGATCCTGTCTGATGAATTTGACTTTCCTTCTGATTGGCTGCTTGTACATTTTACATTTTAGTCATTTAACTGAGTCTCTTATCAAAGGAGACTTGCATTGAGGTCGACAGTAGAACAAGCTTCACTTCCTAAAGCACCAACACTCTTCTATAAGACAGGAGGATGATCAGGAGGGAGATAGAGAAGAAGGCATGTGAAGTGTCAGTATGGTTTTAGTTGTGGCTGGAGTTTCATTAATGACTCTTGAGAGTTTTGATTAGTTTTCCATTGAACCTTTTCCTTTCCTCCTAACCGGCTCTGGTTTCTATCAACAGGACGTGCCTGGACCACAGTAAGTAGGTAAGTAAGTAAAACTTTATATAGGGCTTTCTTAAACATGCAGTTACAAAGAGAAGGAAAAGAAACAGAAAAAGAAAATAAATGCATATAAGAATACAAACAACATGCAGACAGTAAATACATACGGACATTAATACACACATCAGCCCCTTTCACACATGAAACCCGTAAATTTGCTGGATTAATTTTTCCGGTAAAGACAGCAGTTTCTGTTCACACAAGACACGCCTGTCCGCTATTTTAACGTAATGCTGCCATTCACACAATACTGGCGATACCGTTTCCTCTGTTGTCATTTCGCGCTGCAGTTTGAAAACACGGTGGGTGAAGACACCAAATTAAATCTCTTGGTCCGCCCAGACGCTGAGGAGCTGCTCGTATTTTCACATCTGTCCAATTTCATGTTTTTGCCAATTCTTTGTCAAAAAAGCTATAGCCCGTGCAAAGCCTTATAAGTAATTAAGAGAACAGCCTGGCCGCCACATTCTGCAGCAGCTGCAGCCGAGCCACAGCAGCTTGGCTGAGGAGAGTGAACAGGACATTACAGTAGTCTGGTCTTGAGAAAATAAAAGCATGAATGGTGCGCTCCAGATCCTTGGCTGACAAAACTGTTTCTCAGTTGGAGGAAACAGGACCGAACCAGCTTGTTAACATGCTGCTCCAACTTCTCGTGTGGGTCAAAGATAACACCAAGATTCCTACAGGAGGGCTTGACCCACACAGATGATACTGATACTGATGAATCTTGTTAGTGATGTGATGAGGACCAATAACAAGAACCTGTGTCTGTGTTTGTGTCTCCAGGAGGAGAGAGGATCGCCTGGACCCAGTGGACAGAAGGTACAGGACAGATAGATAGATAGATAGATAGATAGATAGATAGATAGATAGATAGATAGATAGACAGGTAGGTAGATTATGAAATGTTATTAAATTAATGGGATCACAATGGTGGTGACCATCCACATGATGTAGAAACAGTGTTTTAGTCTGTGGTGAAACAGAAACTAGGGTTCCACCTGCTTGGGGTTTTGAAGGCTAATGCTGATATTTATTGGATTGAAAATGGAAACAATATTTTGTGCTGATATGAAATATCTTTAAATTTAAACATTTTGATTTGCTGGAAAAAAAACAAAACAATCCAGATAATTCCAAGTATTCAGTGTTTCACCCAAAATGTTATTCCTGTCAGGGTGGAAAAGCCTCTGAAACAGAATTGAGACCATCATGGGACACTAAAACTCTCCACTGAAAGCCAGGATGATACTACAACTACGACAACTGCAGCCGCTACTACTGCTACTACAAGTACTACAAGTACTACTACTGCTACTACAAGTACTACTACTGCTACTGCTACTACAAGTACTACAAGTACTGCTACTGCTACTACAAGTACTACTACTGCTACTGCAAGTACTACTACTGCTACTACAAGTACTACAAGTACTGCTACTGCTACTACAAGTACTACTACTGCTACTACAAGTACTACTACTGCTACTAAAAGTACTACTGATATTGTAGGTAGAGTTTAGGGGTTTCCGGGGGGCATGTCACCCCAAATTGGACTGTGATGATGATGAATGCAGAACTGCAAAGCATTAATAAACATATACATTTGAAAATACATATGGAAGTTTGGTACTGAATTAATATTTTTTTTATTTTATTTAACTGTTTTTGTGTAATATCGACATACATTGTTGTGTTGTTTAATATCATCGTGGGATGAGTGTGTGATTCCATAGCATGTTTCTGCTGTTTGCCAGTAGGCTTGGCTGTGAAATGCAAATGAAACATGGATGCCAGAATCTTCTTTAAATGTCGACATGTCACAGAAAATGAAATCGTTTCATCTGACAGTGTTTCTCTGTTGACTGCTGAACCGATCAACAATAAAGATCACATTCCTTGCACTTCTACAGACAACGAAAATACTAACCATCCAGAAACTGGCCATGCTGGAGCTAGCCATGACAAACATGCATCAAACACGGCATTGATCCGCTGTTACAAAACTATCCAACCCCGCTCAAAATTGATGTTCACGTCACTGCCACCGAAATGGAGCTTTTTGCACTCAAAAGGTGAGGTCACCTTAACAACACTTAATGAACTGATCATTCAGATGTGTCCGAACTTCTATAAAGTTGTGCAGTCGGCTCTCTCGCTGCCGGTCGGGAGTGCAACATCCCAAAGAAGTTTTTATGCCATGAGACAGATACATAACTGGCTACGCTCCAGCATGAGAGATCAAAGATTCTCCTCACTGGATCTTCTCAGTGTTGAATGGGACTTGACTGAATGATTGGGCCTGGAGAAGATAGAGGAAATAAACAGCAATAGGAAAATACAGTGCATCATTATTCATTAAGGTAAGCGTCATATTCTTTGTATATTTGTAATATGTATTGGCCTGTAGGCTGGGCGAATGTGTGAACACTTCCTGTTTTTCTCCCAGTGTGGGACATATGCGCCACTTGTTGTCAGTCTGTGTTTGTTTGCTGCAGAACACATTTTGGCAGTTTGGGAAATTTCTGGAATTACATAATCCAAACCCAAACAGGAGCTTTGACCTGTGATCAGGCTCCAGTTTAACCCTGTGAAGCACAGCTGGTGAATTAACTTCTTTTTATAGAACAAAAATGGAACTTAAACTTAAGCTGAAATGTAAAAATCTGATCGATAAGTAATCACACATATTCACGTTAAAGGAAAATAGCAGATAGTAAAAAACAGCAGTTTGGTGTATATATAATGCCTATAACGCTGTAATGCCTTTGCTATCTGGTGCCTTGGCAGCAAAGTGTCTCCTGTAGTTTTCAACCTAGACTTTGGAACGACAAGCAGAGCTGCCAGAGGACCTCAGGCTGCGTCCGGGGGGATAAAAGGTCAGAGACGTAGGGAGGGGCCAGCCCGCGCCTGGCCTTAAAAGTAATTGAAATCATTTTAAAATCAGTCCTGAAAGTGACAGTCAGCCAGTGCAAGGATGCTAAAAGGGGGATGATATGGTCACACTTCTTGGAAAGTTCACGAACCTCTGCTTCACTGCTTCTCTTCTCTGGCCAATCCAACACACACACACACACACACACACACACACACACACACACACACACACACACACACCTCTCCTCTTTGATGGACTGTTGGGCAGGACAGGTTGCTGCTGTGTGATGTATTGTACAGTACTGTAGTGTATTGTAGTGTAGTATCATGTGTAGTATGAGTGGGAGGAGCCCCCCCCCCCCTCCCTACATGGCCACGGGACTCCTGACTTTGTGCAGCAGCGGACGCGGAGCGGTGGAGCTGTAAGTTTCTTTTCTCTTCATCTGCATGAAAATATTAAATATCACATTCACACTGAAAGATAACGGGACAAAATGAAAAGAAGCTGCAGCTTTGTGCGAAAGTCAGCTCACCTTTAGATCTGCAGATTAAAGTTTACCTGTCTGATCCAAATCTTTATGAGCTGAATTATAGGCTATATATATTCTATATCACAGAAAGCAATATCAAACTGATGTAAATTAGTTTGTATAAGAATAGGAATAAGACATTTATCCTTTTAAGGGAAAAAAGTATCAAGTAATTCATTCATGTTTGCTTATATTGATGGTGGTTTGTGTTATGAAGAAATCCTACAAAAATTAATTACAAAGAAAAGGGGGCAGGAACTGTAAGTTTTTCTTCTTGCTCCTTTTCCATCATGGTGTGTGTGTAGGCTATATGGGTACAAATGACATTAGAGTTGAATATTTTGTTTAGAATGTATATATATATATACATAGTCTCTTATGTTTCAGTTAAATGATTTACTGCTGTGAACGAAATAAGATTCAATCAGAGTTGATTCACCTTTTTATGTGAACGGCCATTCAGTCATTTAATACTTATTCAGAAACCACTTGAGAAAGCTTTCAAATGAAAAACACAAAAATCTTGATAACCAAGAACTGTGCTGTGAATACCACACAGCCCTGAAACAATACAAGAAAATTATTAATCAAAAAAGGGCAAAATATACAGATAATGTACTAGTCAAACTAGAAGAGGTAATAGACCAAAATTCATTTTGGAATCTGTGGAAAAAACTCAGCCCATCCAAACATAAAGATGATGACGTTGCAGTCTAGAATGGCAATGCTTGGAAAAAATATTTTTTCAATCTATATCAAAATCCAGAACACCATGATCTAAACATACACAATACTTCCACCATTGAGAAATTGAAATCATTAGAAATAGCAATAAAAAATAACCAAAACACTCTAGACAGCCCAGTCACATTGGACGAGCTAAAAGAAAAACGTACAGATCTGAAAATTGGAAAGGCGTGTGGTATTGATGGTATCAGAACAGAAATGATCAAATACAGCAGTAATAAACTTCAAATAGCCATACTAAAATTATTCAATCTGGTTATAGAAAGCGGCATATATCCTGAAATTTGGAACAAGGGACTGATTACTTCTATATTTAAGAATGGTGATAATCTGAACTCCCATAACTAAAGAGTTGTATGTGTGAACTCTAACCTGGGGAAGCTATTCTGTAGCATTATAAATTCAAGAATTATATCCTTCCTTACAGAAAACAATGTACTAAATAAATCCCAAATCGGCTTTATGCCAAAGCATAGAACAACAGACCACACACTTACCCTCAGGGGCGTGCACAGACTCTCTAAGGGGCAAAAACATGAAAAAGGGGCACCTCTTCCACCTGCACCAGCCTGAAGCCACCTGGGTTTGGGGGGCATAAGTGCATGTTGATATAGCCCCCCAATGTGAATATACGTTTAGGCTGAATTATGTCACACACACACTCACACTATCTCTCTCTCTTTCTCTCTCACACACACACACACCTTACGCAAGTGTGTCTTTCAGTGGCATGGACACTTTCTGAGAAGGCACTTTTTCATTTTTTTTTGTGTTGTTAGGGCCGGCCTCATATATTACTTTATATAGTCTTAGAAATACACAAAGACAGATGCAGTTCTTTGCAGTTTCTCTGCGCTCCATCTGATGAACAAGCCAAACCCTCCCTCCTTTCCAGGTTAACCCTAACATCACATAGACACCAGTGAATAGGTTATAACTGGGATGATTAATCAAATCAAAATGTGGATACCAACTCTTACTCTGCGATCCATGTTTTATTTATTAAATTAAATAAAATGTCATCAGGAATAATAAGACAATGCTGTTGACCATTTATTAAAAAAACTTCCACGGGTTTAAATTTGGGGAAAAAACTGAAAAAATAGGGGGAAATGGTCTAAAAAAAACTTTCCTGTATCAGACTAAATTCACAGGAAAATCCTCCTATTGACTGTGTTTTTGAAAATATGAATGACCTCTGTGCGGTCGATGCTGATCCCTCTCAGTGGACAGCAGCAGATCTGAGAGCTTGTCTTCACCACAGCTGTTACTGAGCTTGTTTTTTACCAGCTTCAGCTTTGAAGAAAGACTGTTCCGCTGAAGCAGCTGTAATAGGACTATAGCTGCTAGCTGACACTTACTTGCCACAGTAATATTAGCTTCAACTCAAGCTAGATGCCTCATTTAAACTTCAAAGCTAGCTATCAATAACTTACCAAAACCATCAATAAAATATGAGATTGACTATAAGCTAGCTAGAGAAAATAACACAGAGCTAGCAGGCAAATACTTACTTTATTCTTTGTTTTCTTAATTACAGTGTTGAGGCAAAGACAGCAGCAGTTCCACTAGATGCTGCATGGATGTTGCAGGATGCAATTTATCTATTTATCTTGACTGCTGCGTTAATTTTAAGTCTATTTCTAGGCTATAGCCAACTTCTCTAATCTAAACCACTGTCTATTTATGAATATGCAAAATCATTATATATCAACTTGCTAAATTAAATTTAGTCAAGTAAAAAATTCTTCATTAAAGTCTGACCTAACACCAACATAATTTCAAATCAAAATTGAATGAATAGAATGACATAGGCCTAGAGGTCTGCTAAATGAAAACAATTATTAAGATACTTTTAAAATGGCACAAACTCATCAACCTACACTTACTGTGAACACACATGTAAACAGACAACACATGTACACACACACACATCCGTGCAAACACTCACAAATACACACATACAAACACACAGTCTAGGGTGCTAGCCTGGCTGACAGACCAACAGGTAAACAGCGAGTCAGTGCATCAGTGATGTTAGGGCCCTATGGTAGAAAAAACATGTTTCCTTGTGATTTTTTGGCAAAAATGAAGTGTCCCATTAGAATGTCCCTTTGGATGAAAAAAGTGAGGGTCTCATGTTTTACTAGGGTGCCCCCAAAGTAGAAAAAAAACATAATTAATTTTAATTTTTAAGTCATTTTTGCCCTAATGTCACACCAGATGGATATTTGAGCAGCACAAGTGCCCCTCTGGTGAGACATTAGGGCAAAAATGAAGCATGGAAGGGGCCGGAGGGCCCGCGTACCATTAAGGCAGCGGCACGGGATTGAATCTGGCCGGTACCTCTGCTGCATGTCATCCCGTCTCTCTGCCCTGTCTTTCCTGTCAATCTCTACTGCCCTGTCAATAGAGGCCAAAATGCCCAAAAAACATAATGAAGTATTGGAAGTGGCCATTAGGGCCTGGACCTACCCTGGTTAAATAAAGGTATATAGCTTTTTTAAAAAAAGGGCACTTTGGCACTCACAGCAAAAAGGGCAGGGGCAGTTGCCCCCCCTGCCGCCCCCCTGTGCACGCCACTGCTTACCCTCCATACCCTTATTCAAAAACACATGCACCAAAAACCTAAAGGAAAAATATTTGCCTGCTTTATTGATTTTAAGAAAGCTTTCAATTTAATATGGCACAATGGTCTCTTCCATCAATTACTCAGAAATGGTATTGGGGGCAAAATATATGATTTGATTAAATGCAAATAGTCAGAAAACATGTGTGCTGTAAAAAATCAGACAAAACATAATTCTTTAAACAAGGCCACGGGGTCCACCAAGGTTGTGGTTTGTCTCCAACTCTCTTCAATATATACAATACATTGACCAGTTAGCAAAATTACTAGAGAACTCCCCAGCTCCAGGATTGAAATTACAGGAAAAAGAAGTCAAGTGCCTCTTTTATGCAGATGACCTGCTACTGCTATCAGAAACAGAACAAGGACTCGAAAAAAATGTAATATACACCATAATTACTGTGAAAATTGGGCATTGAGAGCTAATCTAGAATAAACTACAATTATGATATTTAAAAAAAAAAAAAAAAAAAAACAAGGTCACGAATTAAAAAATATCAATTTATACTTGGTGACACAACACTGAGTCACACAATGGAGTATACATATCTTGGTCTGACTATCGGTGCTTCAGGACATTTTGTCAAGGCGATGAATGCATTAGCAGATAAAGCCTGTAGAGCCTATTACAGCATCAGAAAGCATCAATCCAAATTAACCCCCCCCCATCAAGATTTGGTTTAAGATTTTCCAAAGCACTATTGAACCAATTCTTTTATATGGAAGTGAAATTTGGGGTACATTGATAAAAGAAGAGCACTGGGACTCAAACCCAGTTGAAAAAGTACACTTAGAGTTCTGTGAAAACTGTAAAAAAAAATTTAAAAAAAAAAGTCCATAGGAACTGCCCAAATCTTGCAAGCAGGGCTGAGCTTGGCCAATTTCCCCTCTTAATTAAAATCAAAAAGAGAACAATCAAATTTTGGAACCACCTAGTAGAATCAGACTCAGATTCATACCAACACAGTGCATACATTGAACAGCAGAAATCCCCAATTAACACCATGCAAATCCTTCCCAAAACACACTTAAAACAAGTAGACAAAATCAATAAACTAAGATACTTTCACTGGAAAGAGAATTTCAATTGGCCCCATACTTAGAAATAAAAAAAACCCATTCAAAGACAAACTTTAGCAAAATATAGACTCAGTTATCACAAACTGGCTATTGAAACTGGGCGCCATAAGAAACAATGGTTAGACAGAACATGACAACACTGAACAAAACTTAAGAATATGATATAAGAAAGCAACATGACTAATCACCTTAATCTGCCTTGTCTCCACTGACCAGGATTTAGCTGGGGAAGTAAATATCTTACTTATTACCCCTTTAAGGAAGTGACTTTTCTACAAAATGGAAATAGAGAGTGTGGGAATAGAAGTCTAGCTGTAGCTCGTCCACTCCTGCTTTATGCTGTTCATACCGTCTTATGGTTTTGAAATAATTCAAGACGTCACAGTACCGGCTGCACTGTTTGATTGACAGGTAATCTCTGGGACATGCACTGCACAAATCAGAATATAAGAAAAAAGAGGATCTGGAGGATTACTTTTTGGTTGAAAAATCTGGTAGATATCGCAGTAAAGACAAAAACACTCGAGGTGTGTCTTCCATGGACGTATTATTCTCATTCATAAACGGCGCTACTGCTGCTGAGTTTCCCAACTGTGACGACTTCCATTGTATAGACCCCAGAAGTGTGAAAAGGGTCTACTGGCTTCAAATTTCACCCGTGGTTTTGGCCACTTGATCTTATCTAGGTTAGCTAGTTAGCCTAGCTGACCTTTCAAGTTCAAACTATACTTACTAGCCTATAGTTATCTAGGTAAGCTAGTGAGCTAGCTGCTGACCTTCAACATCATGGACATGAGGTTTACATCAACCAATGAAATTATTTCCATATGCTGGCAGGCCGCCCTTCTTGCTGTGCCTCCTGGGAAGCAAAGCTATAGAGACTGCGTGCTATGCAATATATCTGACATAAGACATTAAGTATAACACTGCTGCTTATATTTTCAACATAGTTCCTCTTCAGTCAAGAAGTGTAGGCTCATTATCAGCCTGTGGTCCTGTGTAGCTCACTGGGTAGAGCAAGGCACTAACACTAGCCAGGGTTAGGGGTTCCATTCCCACTGGGGCCGCCCATACTGTAAATGTATGCAGTCATGGTAACGTGAAATGCTGCGGGTAAAAGTGTTCTCTGTATTCATATTCGAGTCTCTCTGTGTTGTAGGTAGAGAGAAACGTTAGAGCCATTCCAGCATGGAGGGGAGGCGGGGTCTTCTCTTCAGCCTCATCATAGCAGCGTGTTTCTATGGCAACACTGCTCAGACGGCAGGTGGGTATGATTACCCAGCTATGACTTAACGTCCTGCATACCAGAACGTAAAGGATCAAGGGAAACATGCCTCATTTCAGCATTACATCAGCTCATAACATCTGTATAACCAATCTACTCTAGTGTATACACAGAAATGCAAGTAAGTGCACACATGCATGCACAAAAACACATGTACGTGCCTGCAGAAACACACACACACCTGTTCACACGCATACTGGGCCTTACAGAACAGATCTGAGTGGTGAGTTATGAAGTTCATGTTCATTACGAGCACCTAAAGAGCACCATTACTAACCCTGCACGGAAATGTGTTTCTTCGCTGCTGGCCACATGTAAATGATGCATTAACTGTTTCACAATAACACACAATAATGGGCATTATGGCACTGATCGCCAGGCGTTTAAGGTACGTAAAAGTTTAGAGTTGAAGCGATGAACTGATGTTGAACTCTTCTTAGTGACAAAGAAAGACAAAAGGATGTTGGCAGCTGATTCATTCCAGCCACCAACCTCCGTCCTGAATAGGGTTGGGTCAACAGCCTGTGTACCACTGTATGCACTATCAACACCGTTTGAGGAAAATGAACACCAGGTGTAAGCCCACCACTTTTTTCTATATTATTCTCACGCTTTTGCACCCATGGCACGCTTCCAAGAACCACCCTGGAGGTAAGTGCTTCGCAGTAGACCCCTGCTCCCATCCAAAAACTGTCCATGACCCTACAACAAGCTGCTCTCCCCTTCCCCCGGCCTGCACACAACACGTGGAACTCATCACTTGTAGTTTTAGATCATACTGACACTTTTGCACCCCTGACACACTTCCAAGAACCAAGACCCACCCTGGGGGTAAGTTTTGTAGCAGCACCCTGCAGCTCTCCATCTGCAAAACCCGTCTGTGATCTGACGACCGGCTGCTCTGCCCTCCCTCCCAGTCTGCACTCAAGAGGCGGTGGCCGACATCGTCTTCTTGGTCGACGGGTCGTGGAGCATCGGCACTGAGAACTTTGAGCAGATCTGTTCGCACACGCTGGTCAACAGCTTCGACGTTGGGCCTGACCATGTCCGCATCGGCCTGGTCCAGTACAGCACCACGGCACGCACCGAGTTCCTGCTCAACACCTACCAGACTAAGGAAGACATCCTCCAGTACATCAGCAACCTGCCTTACAAGGGGGGCGGCACCCAGACAGGGCTGGGCTTGGATTTCATGCAGACCGAGCATTTTGTGAAAGGAGCCGGAAGCAGGGCCGGCAATGTGCCGCAGAACGCCGTGGTGATCACCGACGGCAAATCACAGGACAACATGGGAGCTCCCGTGACGTGGAGCACCATGTCAACTATTTTGTACGCAATCAGTATCATAAAGGCAGACAAAGAATAGCTGAGGGAGATAGCGAACGAGCCACATGACCAGCATGTCTACAGCGTGTCTGACTTTGCAGCGCTGCAGGGGATTTCTCAGAGCATCATCCAGACGCTGTGCACGACTGTGGAGGAAGCCAAACAACAACTCCTTCTATCGGTTCAAGGTAATTTGTGTAATACCACACACCTCGGGTGATTCAATGATCCAACTTTAGTAGTAATATATCTTTTTCTCCTTAAAAAGCCTAGCCTTGACTCCACTCTCTGTACCAACTACAGACCCATCTCCAAGTTACCTGTTCTCTCAAAGATTTTGGAAAAAGCCATATCTAAGCAACTGCTAGCCTTTTTAGAAGCAAACAACATCTTTGAGAAGTTTCAGTCTGGTTTCCGTCATAGGCATAGCACTGAGACTGCTCTTTTGAGAGTGCTGAATGACATTCTATTGAATTCTGACTCTGGAGAGACCTCCATCCTGGTTTTACTTGACCTTAGTGCAGCCTTTGATACTGTCGACCATAGCATTTTAATTAATAGGCTTAGGGAGTGGGTTGGCGTATCTGGAACTGCTCTTAACTGGTTTTTATCGTATTTATCTGATAGGAAATTTTCAGTGTCTGTTGGAGATAAGACTTCATCCTTTGCTGCACTTACCTGTGGGGTGCCTCAAGGGTCTATTCTTGGCCCTATTTTATTGTCTCTTTCTACGCTGCCCTTGGGCCACCTGATACGTCATTTTAATATATCTTTTCATTTTTACGCCGATGACACTCAGCTATATCTATCTGTGAAACGCAACAACTTCAGTGGATTGGCACACCTAACTGATTGTCTTGTTGCTATAAAGGACTGGATGTCTCAGAATTTTTTTAAATTGAATGATGATAAAACTGTCCTTGTTATTGCCCCGAGGAACTTTCTAGGAAAGTGCAGGAGGCTCTTGGTCCTCTAGCCCTTAATGTCAAACCATTCTCCAAGAACCTCGGTGTTATTTTTGATCCATATCTGAATTTTTCTCTGCACACCAAGATACTTGTTCAATGGTGCTTTTTTCAATTAAGAAATATTGCAAAAATTAGAAAGGTCCTATCTTTTCAAGAAACAGAAAAGGTTATTCATGCATTTGTATCATCACGACTTGACTATTTTAACTCCTTGTTTACGTGCCTCAGTCAAGGAGCTGTGGCTCGTCTCCAACAGGTCCAACATGCAGCAGCTCGTCTGCTCACCAGAACTAAACGCAGGGAGCACATTACCCCTGTGCTTGCCTCCCTTCACTGGCTCCCTGTTTAGTTTAGAATTCATTTCATTCAATTCTTGTTATTGCTTTTAAAATTTTACATGGTGAGGCTCCTGAGTATTTAACTGAGCTGCTGTGTCCCTACACCAGTGCAAGATCACTGAGGTCTTCCAACCTAGGGCTGCTGGTCTCCCCCAGGACCAGACTCAAACTGAACGGCGATTGTTTTCTCTGTGCTCGCCCCAACATTTTGGAACAATCTACCTCTTGACATTAAAATGTCTGAAACGACGAGCACTTTTAAGAAACGTTTAAAAACATATTTTTACTCCCTTGCTTTCCCTGACCACTGATATTATTTTATATTCTTATTTTCTATCTTTGCATTTTAACATCCTGCCTTGTTTTTGTTGTATGTGTATTGACTGTTGATGTCTTTGCTGTGTTTTAGTATTTTATTGTGAAGCACTTTGTAACCCTTGGTTTTGAAAGGTGCTATATAAATAAAGTATTACATTACATTACATATCTGGAGAGTGATAGAGTGAAGCCAAATGGAAATGCTGATGGTTTCTTTTCTCCTGAAATCTCAATGGCCAACAGAATTTCCCTGCAGTGACATCCTGTTCAAATTTACCTGAGTGAAAGGGAAATTACCTTGACCAACAGAATATCCCTAAAACAATTCAAAGTTCTTCTGTGCCTCGTACCATTGTTCAGGATAATACATATTGCTAGCACACAGCTTGTGGTGATTATGGCTTTTTTAAACCTTAATTTACGCAGCCTAAAGAAGATATAATTGATTATACATGCAATGCCTTGGTTTGCATTCATCCAGTTCCACACATTCACACTGGGATTTGCCCAGTACAACCACACTCTGCTACTGTTGGCCACTAAGCAGCTCCACAAGAGTAGTTGGGGATGGGGCCTTGTTCAAGGATTCATTGAGGTCCCATTTTATTTGGATAGTCCAATGTTGGTACTCAGCTTCCTATCAAGTGACTATAATGTGTCACTGAAAAGCGTATTGAGTTTCAACAGATGCTCATAATTGTGTGAAAAACCTCTATAGATATTCAATGCCTGGGCTAAGGTTAATCTTAGGGTTGGGCTTGATGTTAGAAATAGGGTCAGTTTAGGGTCAGGGTTGGGTTTAGATTTAAAAACGGGGTGAGGGTTAGACTGCAGTCAGGGTTAGGGTTACATAGTCTGCGGAAATACACCAAATAGGTAAGTGACACTTCTTTTTGTCACCTGATAGTAAGTTGAGTATCAAAATTAGACTATCCAAATAGTATTACCCACATTGATTATAGATGTCAAGGGAGGGGACAGCGCTACTCACTCACTGTGCCATTTTTTCACAGCAATACTAGGGTTTCGAACCAGCAGGCGTCTGATCACAAGTCTGCTTCCTTATTTGTGCAACACTCCTTGATTTGTTGTCCAGCATCATAATCCATCTGAGATCAAAATGAATTAAGACTTAGCGAGGAATTACATTGGCTGAAGACAGACCACAAGACTCTCAGGGTCTTTGGTCTCTTAGGTTTAATTTTCTCTCGGAAAAAAGAATAGAAATAATGTAAAACCCCAGTCTTTTGGTGGGTACATACACACACAAACACAATGAATGTTATTCAACCTGTCACTCCAAAAGCTGACTGTCTTCTCTCTCCTCTCCAGAATGTGCCAATGCCACCGTGGCCGACATCGTCTTCCTGGTCGATGGCTCCTCCAGCATCGGCATCGATAACTTTCAGGAAGTCCGGCAGTTTCTCCGCAACTTCATCGGGGGCCTAGACATCGGCGCTGACAAAGTTCGGGTCGGCTTGGCGCAGTACAGCGACGAGCCTCACCAGGAGTTCCTGCTGAAGGATCACATGGACAAACAATCCCTGCTGGCCGAAGTAGACAACCTGCCCTACCGACCGGGGAACACGACTATGGGCAAGGCCATCACCTTCCTCCGGGAAAAATATTTCACTGCAGAGGCTGGAAGCCGCGCTGGCCAGCGGGTACCTCAGGTGGCCGTGGTCATCACGGACGGGGACTCTGCAGATGATGTGTTGGCGCCCGCCCAGCTCCTGAGAAAGCATGGAGTCATTGTGTTTGGCATTGGGGTGGGAGCGGCCAACATGACGGAGCTCCAGTCCATCACCAACCGACCCCACCAGCGCTTCCTGTCAAGCATCGATAACTACCAGGCTCTGCAGAGAGTGACTGACAGCCTGCTACAAACTGTGTGTGTCTCCATGGAGGATCAGAGGCTAGGTAAGGCAAAGAATTCTGGGAAAGGTAATGAGTGGTTCCACTTAGTTGTCAAGCATTGAATAATAATGTGAGAACACCAATAAGTAAATAATAGCAGTGGAACAGGAGGAGGAGGAAACATATTAAAGAAAAGCAATTATATGTACAAATATGTTTTAAGAGGTAATTTAAAAGATGACAGAGTTTGCAGCCTAAACTGTGGCAGGGCGCTCCTATACCTGGTTGTACACTACCTTGGGACGGCCAAGATCTTCCCGCCTGAGAATCTCAGAGTCTCAGGAACTGACATGTCCAACAGCATATCTGCTCCAAGCCTACAGATGTAACACATGCTAGTTCTGTAGTGATTAATGTAGGATGCCTTAGTTCCAGTGACTTTTGAGGTCATGGTATGGTGACAACCAAAATATGCAACAATAAGACACAGGCATTTGGTAAACAAAACGGTCAGACGAAGAGGAAATAACAGGACATGAACATGTTGAGTTGAATTTACTGTTGTGCAAATTTTGTGTGGGAACCAGTAATCCACAGAAATGTTTTCTTGGCAGGTCTCTGCAAATCCATTTAGACTTGTCTTCATTGACAGCAATGTAAACAAATTTCTTTCATGTGGAGTCGGACCTTTTTCAGGTGTGTGTGTGTGTGGTGGGGGTGGGGGGGGGATACATCTACCTATTTAACAGTAGGGGACAGGACAACAGTGGTGGGAACTAAGATGGGGAATTATCACCAGCTTCCGGCTAAATGCTGGTAAATTTAGTCTGTGGCTGGTAAATTAGTCTACACTTACTCAACCATCATTTGGTGTCCTATTCTATTCAAAAAATGAAGTTGGCTGGTAAAATAGTGAAAGTGGCTGGTATGTTAGTCAACTCTACCAGCCGCTTTGGCAGTTAACCAATCATCATTTGGAGGTCATAAACTGTTTTTTTTTTTTTTGTTTCTTCAGCCTTGGCCCAAAGGTTTGCAGACATTTTCTTCCTGGTGGACAGTAGTCTCTCCATGGCAGACTTCCCAAATATCAGGAACCTCCTCAACCGGCTGGTCAACCAACTCAATATTGGAGCTTCTGCCCACCGATTTGGTTTGGCCCAGTTTGGCCAAGACGTCAAGGTTGAATTTCTCCTCAATGCTTTCAAAACCAAAGAGGAGACCATGGCCGCTCTCCGGCGTTTCCGCCTGCGCCAAGTACAGGCTAACGAGCCACGCAACCTGGGTAATGCTTTGCAGTACGCCAGCACTAACTTTTTCACCAGTGAGGCAGGTAGCCGGGAAGACAAAGGCTTCCGGCAGTTCCTGGTGGTCGTGTCTGGAGGGGATTCGGATGATGCTGTGTTTCAGGCTTCCCGTCTGGTGAAGTCTGAAGGGGTAACAGTGGTGGGGATAGGCCTAGGTGCTGCAACAGTGAATGAAATGAGGGTAGTAGCCACTGCTCCGTACATATACCAGTCTGCCAACATTACACCTGCTTTGAAGACTCTCTTTGAGACTGAGGAGGAGGTGACCAATATTACTGGAGGTGAGGAAGGTTTCTTTATCATCACAGAATGATTCACTTGACTACTGACTATAAAGCAAATGAACTGAAAAGTTACTCAACATGGGATTTTTTATTTTTTATTTTTTTTAAGAGTGTTATTTCCTATATGAGCCAATTGAAAATGTATGGTTTCCTACAGCTTATTCACAATCTATCCACAAATGCAACTTGCTAATGATTTTACCCCCAACCAAAATGCAGACACTATTTTACAGATTGTATTATTCTTCATTTTCAATGATATCTGAGAGGCTGACTAGTAGATAGGGCTGGAATTAATTGGTACTAATCATTTTACCCCTAACCAACGATTACACACTCTTTCACAGATTGCAAAGCAGCCCCACTGGCAGACATTGTGTTCATCGTTGATGAGTCGGGAAGCATCACTACTCCCAACTTTCAGCCGGTGCGCACTTTCCTGTACAAGATTGTGGCTGGCCTAGAGGTCAGTCTGAATAGAGTCCGAGTGGGCATTGTCATGTACAACGACAGGCCCACAGCACAGGTCTACCTGAACACCTTCAACGACAAGAACGAGATCCTTCAGTTCATCAAAATCCTGCCTTACCATGGAGGCGGTGCCAACACTGGAGCTGCTCTGAAGTTTGCTCGGGAGAAAGTCTTCATCAAGGAGAAAGGCAGCAGGAAAAGCCTGGGTGTCCAGCAGGTGGCAGTGGTGATCACAGACGGCGAATCCCAGGATGTCGTGAGCCAAGAGGCCGCCGATCTCCGTCGAGCTGGTGTCACCGTTTACGCCGTAGGGATCAAAGATGCCAAGAAGCCTGAGCTGGTACAGATGGCGTCTTATCCTTCCAAGAAACACGTGTTTATTGTGGACAGTTTCGCCAAGCTGAAAACCCTGGAGCAGAGCCTGCAGAAGACCCTGTGTCATAACATCTTTCGCCAAGCGATCACAATCAATACAAGGAGAGCAGGCATCAAAGAAGGTTTGAGCCAGTGTTTTTTTAACAGTGGCTTTGGTCACTTGAATTTCAACAAAATCTATAATCAAAAAGATAAAGTCAAAGTTTAAGGATAAGGTCAGGTGTTATAGTGTATAAAGTGTAGTGAATTGAAAGCAGAGAATTGAATGTGTGGAGAAAAAACCCTTACTATGCGGTATTCTTGCTTTCCTTTTCTTTCCAGGCTGTGTACAAACAGATGAAGCAGACATCTTCTTCCTGATCGACCACTCAGGAAGCATTTACCCTAAAGACTTCCAAGACATGAAGACGTTCATCACTGAGTTTCTCCATACCTTCCATATTGGGCCGCAACATGTCCGCGTGGGGGTTGCAAAATACGCAGATTTACCAAACTTGGAATTTGACCTGACAGCCCACTCAGATGTCAACTCATTAGAGAAGGCTGTGGAGAACATAAAACAAATAGGAGGTGGGTCCAACACAGGAGCAGCGCTGTCATTCATGGGTCCCAACTTTGAGAGAGCAATGGCCACTCGAGGTCACAAAGTCCCAGAGTACCTGGTCGTCATCACTGATGGGAAGTCTGCTGACAAGGTCAAGGCTCCTGCAGAGAAACTGAGGGCGCAGGGCGTCGTCATCTACGCCATTGGGGTGAAAAACGCAGACGAGACTGAGCTGGAAGAGATTGCTGGAAGCCCCGAGAAGACATTCTTTGGCAATGATTTTGATGCCCTGAAGCCCATCAAGGACGACATTATCACAGACATCTGTTCCCAAGATGGTAAGGGAAACTAGACTGTTATTCTTTTAAAAGGCATGTCTTGCATATTCTATATTTTGGAGTTACTCACCACTGAAAGTATTGTATTAGTATGGATACAATGGATACTACTCCAATGAGCCATTTCTGAATTTAATGTAGATCTGAAAATCTTTTTTTTTTTTTTTTATATTAAGAGTTTTATTGTACATTTTCATCATTATACAAAACACGCAATGGACAAGGTAATACGAAAGACAACACTGCATAACAAAACAGAAATAAAGATAACATGGGGGGGGGGGGGATGCAAGGGTGACACCCAGAGCCCGCAACAACATTCGACAGGCTTTTCTTTCTTATACATTCTTTATACAAGCCTTCTCAAGCGGAGGCAGGTACCTGAGATATAGAAAGTGGTCACATAATAAGCAAGGGTTTTACTACAGGCCACACAAAGCAAGAGAAAAAAAAACAAACAAACAAACAAATGAGAGTACTTAACAAGTCTTAATTGCTAGGGCGAGTGTAATCAGTTACTATTTACTATATGGTCAAACAAGGAACTTGCGGACAGTGTCCCAGTGGTCCTCCAGGCCCTTGTCAAAGTCTTTTAACAGGCAGGCTGCCCGTTCCATATTCAGCAAGTCCAGGTATTCCTCCAGCCACGAATCCCTAGAGAAGCAGGCTGGCTTACGTTCCTTCCAGTTTAAAAGAATTAGTCTTTTAGTAGACAAGCAACCCAGTGTCCAGAGCCGGTCAACAGTGACTCCAACACTAGGTTTTAGGCCCAGCAGGCATGCTATGGGACATACAGGGAAATTAACATTAAAAAACTCTGACATTAGGGATGTGACTTCTAACCAGAGTGTTTTAACAGCTGGGCAGTCCCAAAGCAGGTGGAGTAATGAACCTCGACTGCCACAATTGTGCCAGCATAAACCTTGGTGTTTGTCGTCCATCTTGGATAATCTAACAGGGGTAATATATGCTCTGCTCAGAATCTTGTATTGTATAATCCTAAATCTCACACATTTAGAAGAGCTCAAAGCTGACCTCCAAATTGTATTCCACTGAGAAGCAGTCAAGGATATATTAAGGTCATGCTCCCAAGCCAGCTGAACAGAAGAATATGCATTAGGGGCAGCCCTAAACATTAAGCTATAAATATTTGAGACCACACCTCTTGACGAGGTTGCCTTCTTAAAAAGCTGATCCCACTCCGAGCATGAGGCAGGCACAGCTCCCTCTTTACATTTCCTATTTATAACAGACGATAGTTGTGCATATGTTAAAAAGAAAGAATCTAAAAGGCCAAACTGATTTTTAAGTTGTTGAAATGGTAAGATTTTATCGCTAAAGATCTGTCCGACTGTTGTAATGCCAAGCCTCTGCCAAGTTTTGTTACTTAAGGTACATCCTCCAGCTGAAAGGATGGGGTTACACCAGATGGGACAGGATGGAAGAGAAAGCCCCTCGATGCTAAATCTCCCGTGTAGCTGCTTCACAATAGAGCATGAAAACCTAATAATAGTGTTGTCCAATAGAGGTGGTGGTCTTGGACAGTACCACAATGATGCCAAGGATATTTTATTATTTCCAGATATGATGCGCTTCTCCAGCCATTCCCAGCTGCCTACCAGAGAGTCGGGCTTGTAAGCCCAAGTCAATGGATACTTTGCATTGTATGAAAGATAATACTGAAATACATCTGGGACTCCTAGACCACCCCTGGATCTGGGTATAATTAATTTCTTGTAAGCGATTCTGGGCTTTTTATTATTCCAAAGGAATCGAATCTGTCCGGAAGAAACTGTCCAATTCAGCTTCATTTGCATTATTTACTGTACCATAGAGTTTGGAGTAATAATTTTTAAAAGATTGATGTAGATCTGAAAATCAATTTAGCAAAATGGGAGAATTACATTATTACAATTGCTTCTTGTTATGAAGCATAGCATACATCTGTTTTAGGATTCAGAGCTAGAGAAAGTTACATCAGCAACAATAGTAACAATAATAGTAATAATAACCACAATAATAAAACAACTACATACCGTATATAGTATTTAAAAAAATAAGGTTACAAAGTGCTTTACATGGAATCTTAGCTGAATGCTTAAGACAAGAAAAGTAAGAGAAAAACAGGAACACTGCACCAACAGTTCTCTTTTACTCTGTCCACAGTTTGCAAAGATGTACCAGGCGACCTCCTTTTTTTGATTGACAGCTCCGGTAGCATCAATTCGCCGGACTTCCAAAAAATGAAAGACTTCATGAAATCAGTCATCACCAAGTCTGTCATTGGGCAGAATCAGGTGCACATCGGCGTCATGCAGTACAGCACTATCCAAAGACTGGAATTCCCTCTCAACCGTTACTACGACAAAGGCGAAATGACGAAAGCTATAGATGATATGCAGCAGCTAGGTGGAGGCACGCTCACAGGTGGTGCCATTTCTGATGTTTCACAGTATTTTAATGTATTCAGAGGAGGCCGTCCAGACCTGAGGCAGAGGCTTATACTGATAACAGATGGCGAGTCTCAGGACGAGGTCAAAGGCCCTGCTGAGGCTCTGAGAGCCAAAGGGGTCATGATCTACGCCATCGGGGTGGTGAACGCCAACACCACTCAGCTGCTGGAGATCAGCGGTTCGCAGGACAGGATGTATGCTGAGAGGGACTTTGATGCACTGAAGGACCTGGAGAGCGAGGTGGCCATGGAGCTCTGCGATACCGAGGGAGGTGAGAGCAGATTGGGATTATTACAAAATGATTTGGTGATTCAGGTGTTCTGGTGGTCAGTGGTCTAAGGCAGGTACCATGTAAACGCTAAGTCCTGGGTTTGAATCTGGCTCGAAACCTTTGTCGCATGTCCCAGTCTTTCCTGTGTCTCTCTACGGTCTCTCTACTAAGGTTTTGCTTGAATACTTATGAGTAATTCCACTGAAATTGACTTTTAAATTGGCATTAAGCATCTGCGACTTCTACCGACCTCTATCAGGGAGAATTGGAAGTGTCTTGAAACTCCAATGGGTGAGGTTTTTGTTCCAAAACAGAGTACAGGCTGGAAAGTGTGTTTTGAAAGCCATAAATCAAAGCAATAATCAGTAATCGTTGAGTCATTGGTACTGATTAAAGACCCTTTCAAAACCCTACAAATATATTATGGTCTGCTTTGTATTCAAAATAATATTGTCAATCAATTATTGACCTTCCTTATCCTTGCCTCTAACAATCTAAGATGTCCATCCATTCAGCAAAAGTCTCAGAGAAGGGGACTTTCCCCCTCTCTGCTGTCCACATATCCTCAGTATGTCTGTATACTTGCAGGGAGGGGATGCAGATGAAGGTTAGAGGGAATAGGGGAGAAAGAGTGAATTAAGAGCTGTGGCTTTAGTAGAGTGTTTTCCAATTTTAACTGAACTCTCTGTTTTTGGAAATGCATATTGCCGCATTTTACCATAAAAATACACTTGTCTTGTCTTACTTGTCTGTGGTAATTTAGTGTCTAATTGATTCCTCACCCTCCCCACCCCTTTCTTTTTGTCCTTTTTCTTCAACCAGAATGTAAGAAGACAGAAGTAGCTGATATTATTTTCCTGGTGGACAGCTCCACTAGCATAACCCTGTCCAAGTTCAGAAGCATGCTGAAGTTTATGGCATCGATGGTGAACCAAAACACTGTCGATGAAAAGCTGACTCGCTTTGGGGTAATTCTCTACTCCAATGACCCCAAATCCATGTTCACTCTCAACCAGTATTACTCCAAAAGAGAGGTTCTTAATGCCATAGCAGCTTTGAAGTCACCGTATGGGGACACCTACACAGGCAAGGCTCTGGAGTATTCCTTACAGTTCTTTAATGCTGAACATGGCGGTCGGGCGGCCTCCCAGGTGCCTCAGGTTCTATTGGTGATCACAGACGGCGATGCTACAGACCGTAACAACCTGGTTGCGCCATCTAAGGCGCTGCGAGACAACGGCATCCAAGTCTTCAGTATCGGAGTGGAAGGAGCCAACATAACTCAGCTGGAGATCATGGCTGGTGAAGACAAGTCCAGGGTTTTCTACGTGGACAATTTTGATGCCCTGGAAACTCTATACACAAATATTTCTCATGTCCTCTGCAGCAACACTAAGCCAGGTAGGATGCAACAAGTACAAATTCGGTACAGCCTCACTGCGCATTTGTGGCACTGATGTATAGTTCTTTGTATAGAAGCAGTCATGATTTGTGAAAAATGTTTTCTCAAGTGCTGCAAACTGTGAGGAAGTTTGATAGCACACAAGCATAGAAGAATGGAGTATGTCCTTCTTGGCATAATGGTACTTTGTAATTTTATATATAATTAAATTGAATTGAGAATTAAATTGGTACCCTTACTTATTAGCAACAATATGTGCATATACTCACACATTTAAATGACCTCCCCTTGCTTTTGCTTTGGCAGCTTGTGAGAAACAGAAGGCTGACCTGGTCATTTTGATGGATCAGTCAAGCAGCGTCAGCCCGTATGAATACACCATGATGAAGACCTTTACAACAGAACTGGTGAACAGCTTCAAAATCAGTAAGGAGTTTGTGCACGTTGGAGTCGCGCAGTTCAGCACCAATCCTCAGAAGGAGTTTTACCTCAACCAGTACTACACCGAGGCAGAAGTGAACAAACACATCCTCGACTTGACGCAGCTCGGCGGAGGCACCTACATTGCAAAGGCCCTGGATTTCATTCGGGACTATTTCCAGGCGTCGCGGGGTAGCCGTATCTCCGCTGGGATTTCCCAGAATCTGGTGCTGATCACAGACGGCGACACGCAGGATGATGTGGAGGATGCAGCCGACCATCTCAGGGCTCTGGGGATTGAGGTGTTTGCCATCGGCATCGGAGACGTCCATGATCTGGAGCTCCTGCAGATCACTGGCACCCCAGAGAGGCTATTCACTGTGCAGAACTTTGGCAGCTTGGCAAACATCAAGCAAAAGGTGATCGACACCATCTGCAAATCCAAACCCATCCTAGATCCAGCTGGTGAGTTGAGAAGTGTGACTTTGTCTCTCTGTCTGTCTCCCTTACACCCCTCTCTCCTCCTTCTCTCTCTCTCTGTCTCTGATGATATTGAATGACTGCCAATGATAAACTCATTTGTCTCTCTCCTGCAGCCTGCAGCATTGATATTGCCATGGGATTCGATATTTCTCAAAGGACTGGAGCTCCTGGTCAGCTCCTGGTCAGCGGCCAGACCAAGCTCCAGACCTTCCTGCCAGAGATCGTCCGCTATGTTTCCAGCCTACAGGGTCTGTGCTGCACCGGACGCACCCCCATCAAGCCCAACATCGCCTTCCGAGTGGTGAGTCGCGACGGACGAACCCTGTATGACTTCAACTTCGAGGGCTACAACGAGGATGTGGTGAACAAGGTCATGGCCCTGCAGATGTCCGAGGCCACCTACTTCAACACGGCTCTGCTGCACTCCTTCAGAGACAAGTTGAAGGCAGAGTCCAACGCTGGTGTGAAGGTGAGTCTGAGAGATAAAATAGTCTTGCATACACAAAGACACCTCAACACCAATTTATTGTGTCGATGTCCCAGTCTATCAAACCCACACGTTTTGTTAAGGTGATGTTTTTCTATATTCTTGTGTTAGAATTGTGCGATGAATGACAAGTGCAATGAATTAACACAGCAACAAAAGTTAACAAGTGCCGTGTTTTTGTTTTCTTTGTCCTTTTTTCCCCAACACATTATGTGTAATGGTTCAATAAGGGATTCAAAAGGATTCAGATTCGATAAGCAGATTAAATACTGGATTCATATTCGATGAAATACTTTCAAACCCCAACCTTAGTTATTACTTTCATACAGTGGTTACCAGTGGATGTGTACCGTCTGAAAGGTTTTTTTCCAAGTAGTGCACATGCAAAACAAGACTGGTCACTAACCAGCTGCCTGGTTATACACAAGCAGTTCCAGTTTTTGCCAAAGCACAGCGAGTCGTGCTTCAGGGGAATCGCGATCACAGTTGGAATATCAGATCGCTTGGTTGAAACAAACCGTTGTATCACAATGATTTTTAAATCTTTCTATATAAATATGATGATGGTGTGTAATTTTCTTTCCAAGGACTCACAGCTCTAGCAGTCTAACATGTGACTGACCTTGTCCCTCAGGTGCTGGTGATCTTCTCAGATGGACTCGATGAAGACGTGATGAAACTGGAGCAAGAATCAGAGCTTCTACGACAATCTGGTAAAAACTGGGGGATGCAGAGGTGTTTCCAGAATGTTTTACTCTCATTTTGTATTCTGCCATGCAAAGATACATAAGTATTAATCTTAATTGAAGTAAAACCAAACCCCAAAATAATGATCAGTCATCAGTGACTCTGCGTTTTCCTGTGGTTGTTTAAACTTTCTGGCACTTATTGTATCGTCCTTTGAAGCCAACCCACCCATCTGGCACATGTAGGATTACACAAATCATGTAAAGCATGAGCAAATACCAGTTGGCCCAAGTCTGCTATTTTGTGGAGGAAATCAGGGCAAAGGAAATACACTCGGCAAATGCCCTTTCTGAGGTTTTAAAGGTATCATATTGATGTTGAGCTTTACAGTGTACAGTCAGTATTCAGAATCAGAATCAATTTAAAAACAATGTACAGTAAATGTACAGGAATTTGTCTTGGTGACACTGGTTCAGAGAAACATTGTCATACAAGACATTGTGCAAGACATACTATAAACTATACATATCAGTCTACATATCCTCATCCAACATTAGATATTCCATAGCCATGTGCTTTAAAGCAACATGTCACACATTATGGTTGCAGCTATCCTGCTAAGCCATTAGAGGAGGAGAGGTGCCTGAAGTAAACATCTTGTCTGATTTTTTTGCAGGAGTCCATGCTCTGCTGACCGTTGCCCTGGAGGGAGTCCACGATGCCAGCCAGCTCCAAATGGTGGAGTTTGGTCGAGGGCTCGGCTACAAGCTTCCTCTCAGCATCGGCATGCAGAGCGTCGGCAGCACCATTCTGAAACAGATTGTAAGTCATTACCGATGGGTTTTAGGCTATAAGGTGAACTAAGAAAAAGTGGCTAGAAAGTGATTTTCGTTCCCACACCTGGGCACTACTTTTTAAATGCGTTTTTGCATAGACAACACCCTTATGGACTTTGTGTTAAAAGTTCTCCGCAAAATATCCTGCAGTTTTTTGTCACGATCCATAAATGTATATAAATGTGAATTTAAAAAAACGAAAATCTTATGCTGCTGGTTTTGCTTGTAACTTCATTTATATTCATTTTAGCAACACAAAATATCTCTCAAACTGACATTTATACATGTACCTAAACATCTGAGACAAGTATTGATGCATTAGTATACCCAAGTGTGAATTTAGACCATGAAATATGGCAAATTTGTAGAAAATACACTTCAACTTCAGTGATTGGCACCAAGCAAAATTAAACATACACATGGTAAATTTTGCAAAACACTGATGTTTTATACATCAAAATTTTCAGTAGCCACTGTGTAATCAGAGGAAGAAAAAAAAAATGCACATTTTGGCCCAAGATGGCTGAAATTAATCAAAATTCTACCCCACCCCCCTTAATTTTGAATAATGCCAAAAATGGACAATTCTACAATAGATGCATTACAGCTCAAATCAGCCCAAAATATGGTATGCAATTATGTGTTAATGTCACAGCATGTCTCATCCTTGCATTCATTACATTATGATGATTACATTATCATTATTACATTATTCATTACATTATGATGCACAATGTCCTAGTCTATTTAGAAGTGACACAATTTGTGATGAACCTGTTAAATGGCGAACAGTTAGACCAAGACACAATGATTTAGGTGTCTGCCTCCGGCCCTTAGACGCGAGATACACAATGTCTTGACAAATAGATATCACTTTTAGGTTCAAATCATCTGGAATATCAACATAGCGGGCCAGTGTTGGTTCCTCAATTGCACCTATAATCCAGGAAATCAGATTGCATAAATGCTGGATGTTATGATGTAACCCCTGGAACATTAGTGTGTGACACTGATGATTTATTTTTATTCATGGAATAAAAATCTACTCTGGCACTGTCCAAGTAACTCAAGTGACACTTTGCAATTCACTTCTCCAGAGGTAACATATTTTAAACCTAATTCTCAGAAGGCTGTAGCAGTTCTGCTTTTTGCCCCAGAGAAAAAAATATCTCTGACTTTTCTGATTTTGCTCTGGTGTGCAGCGAACAGAGCCTGATCCGCTGCTTGTTTAACAGCTGAAAGTCAAGTGGAGAAAATATGTAAATGACTTGCCATGTAAAGGAATGGTCACTGGCAAGAAAACAGCAGTGAGCTTTAGTGGGTTTAGACTGACAGTGAAACTGTTTGCTTGCTATTTACTTTTTGTGGAAAAGATCTACCACATACTTAGATCCATGCAATTTACTTTAATACTTTAATTAATTGGACAATACTATTTCACTGTACAATAAAATGTAAATTGCATGGATCTAAGTTTGCAAAAGATTTTTCAGTCTGATTCGTTCTCCAGCCAGTAGAAACTCTACACACTTTTGTTATTTATCTTTTAAGTATAAGGACCTTAAAACAGACTACTGTCAACAAACTGTATCGCTACATAACTAAATTATTCCCTTATGCCCTTTTTCACTTCAACACCGTCTCTTCTTGCTCCCTCCCTCTCTTCTGACACTCATCTATCTGCTGTTTTTCTTGCCTGTCTTAATCTCTCCCTTTCACTCTCACTTCTCCTTCTTCCTCTCCAGGACACGGTGGCGGAGAGGGAGTGCTGTAACGTCATGTGTAAATGCTCCGGACATGAAGGCAGCCGTGGCTCTCGGGGCCCCTCGGGGTCAAAGGTGACTGGAATACACACGCCTTTTAACTTTAACATGATGTCAAGAATGTTTGAAAAACTGTCAAAAACAATTGTAAGCTGGTTTGGGCTGAGACAAACAAAAAAACAAAAAAACAAAAAAAACAGACACTTGCAGTAATTTCATGAAATAAGCATACTTTAAAACAGTCCTGATTGAACGTCAGTATTTATAATCAGATCAAGCAGGTCAACTTCATATCAAGTCCCATTTTCCATGCATTCCAAGGTCTCCCTTAAATGTATACTGTTACAAGTAAAGCATGGAGCCATGCAGGCTGCACTGCTGCTGGAAATTATATAAACCAACACTCTCAGCCTCACAGAGTTTGTTCTGTCCTGCTTCTGCAGCTTAGAAAGACAACTGACTTGAGTTATTGTTTTGTAAGAGAGAGTAAACTAGTTAACTTGTTTAATTATTCTTTTTTTATGAGAAATTAAGAGTTGACTGCAGCTGTTATTCAGAACTGTGTGAGGCAGAAGTGATTGCTTTCTTATAGTCAAGTCCCTTTAGAATATAAATATATAAATCATATCACTCTGAGACAAAAAGTCTTCTTTTACACTATAAAAAACAGAGAGTTGCCGTGCAGAGAGTCCAGTTACCTTTAAGAATGAAGATTGCTGTCAGTTTAACAGATTGTGTATCAGTGTTTCTGAATCAATGTTATAAATGTTTCTAAAAATGTCCAGTCAGCAGGACTCAGGATGGGCTCAGGGATCCTGTCTGATGAATTTGACTTTCCTTCTGATTGGCTGCTTGTACATTTTACATTTTAGTCATTTAACTGAGTCTCTTATCAAAGGAGACTTGCATTGAGGTCGACAGTAGAACAAGCTTCACTTCCTAAAGCACCAACACTCTTCTATAAGACAGGAGGATGATCAGGAGGGAGATAGAGAAGAAGGCATGTGAAGTGTCAGTAGGGTTTTAGTTGTGGCTGGAGTTTCATTAATGACTCTTGAGAGTTTTGATTAGTTTTCCATTGAACCTTTTCCTTTCCTCCTAACCGGCTCTGGTTTCTATCAACAGGACGTGCCTGGACCACAGGAAGTAGGTAAGTAAGTAAAACTTTATATAGGGCTTTCTTAAACATGCAGTTACAAAGAGAAGGAAAAGAAACAGAAAAAGAAAATAAATGCATATAAGAATACAAACAACATGCAGACAGTAAATACATACGGACATTAATACACACATCAGCCCCTTTCACACATGAAACCCGTAAATTTGCTGGATTAATTTTTCCGGTAAAGACAGCAGTTTCTGTTCACACAAGACACGCCTGTCCGCTATTTTAACGTAATGCTGCCATTCACACAATACTGGCGATACCGTTTCCTCTGTTGTCATTTCGCGCTGCAGTTTGAAAACATGGTGGGTGAAGACACCAGATTAAATCTCTTGGTCCGCCCAGACGCTGAGGAGCTGCTCGTATTTTCACATCTGTCCAATTTCATGTTTTTGCCAATTCTTTGTCAAAAAAGCTATAGCCCGTGCAAAGCCTTATAAGTAATTAAGAGAACAGCCTGGCCGCCGCATTCTGCAGCAGCTGCAGCCGAGCCACAGCAGCTTGGCTGAGGAGAGTGAACAGGACATTACAGTAGTCTGGTCTTGAGAAAATAAAAGCATGAATGGTGCGCTCCAGATCCTTGGCTGACAAAACTGTTTCTCGGTTGGAGGAAACAGGACTGAACCAGCTTGTTAACATGCTGCTCCAACTTCTCGTGTGGGTCAAAGATAACACCAAGATTCCTACAGGAGGGCTTGACCCACACAGATGATACTGATACTGATGAATCTTGTTAGTGATGTGATGAGGACCAATAACAAGAACCTGTGTCTGTGTTTGTGTCTCCAGGAGGAGAGAGGATCGCCTGGACCCAGTGGACAGAAGGTACAGGACAGATAGATAGATAGATAGATAGATAGATAGATAGATAGATAGATAGACAGGTAGATAGATTATGAAATGTTATTAAATTAATGGGATCACAATGGGAACAGGTGGTGACCATCCACATGATGTAGAAACAGTGTTTTAGTCTGTGGTGAAACAGAAACTAGGGTTCCACCTGCTTGGGGTTTTGAAGGCTAATGCTGATGTTTTTTGGATTGACAATCGCAATAATCAATAGTTGGTGCTGATATGAAATATCTTTAAATTTAAACATTTTGATTTGTTGGAAAACAAAAATTGAGATAATTCAGTATTCAGTGTTTCCCCTAAAATGTTATTCCTGTGTGGAAAAGCCTCTGAAACAGAATTGAGACCATCATGGGACACTAAAACTCTCCACTGAAAGCCAGGATGATACTACAACTACGACAACTGCAGCCGCTACTACTGCTACTACAAGTACTACTACTGCTACTACAAGTACTACAAGTACTACTACTGCTACTACAAGTACTACTACAAGTACTACAAGTACTACTACAGCTACTACTGCTACTACAAGTACTACTACTGCTACTACAAGTACTACAAGTACTACTACTGCTACTACAAGTACTACAAGTACTACTACTGCTACTACAAGTACTACTACTGCTACTGCTACAAGTACTACTGCCGCTACTACTGCTGCTACTACTACTGCTACTAAAGTACTACTGATATCGTAGGTGGAGTTTAGGGGTTTCCGGGGGGCATGTCACCCCAAATTGGACTGTGATGATGTCAAGCTATTGCAACGCAGAACTGCAAAGCATAAATAAAAATATATATTTGAAAATACATATGGAAGTTTGGTACTGAATTCATATAATTATTTCACTGTTTTTGTGTATTAACATAAATTGTTGTGTTGTTTAATACCATCGCACGATCAGTGTGTGATTCCATAGCATGTTTTCTGCTTGTTTGCCAGTAGGCTACGCTGTGAAATGCAAATGAAACATGGATGTCCGAATCTTCTTTGAACACCAACAGAAAATGAAATCGTTTCATCTGACAGTGTTTCTCTGTTGACTGCTGAACCGATCAACAATGATGATCATATTCCTTGCACTTCTACACGAAAATACTAACCATCCTGAAGGTAGCCATGTTGGAGCTAGCCATGACAAAGATGTGACAAAAACGGCATCAACAACCATGCTCAGAATTGATGCTCAACTGTTGGCAAACAAACCGTGAAAAAGCAACCAGACAAACGGAAGAAAACATCCGAGTCAAGCATGAGTGGCTCCAAAGAAATTACCCATTCGAACCAAACTGAGACAATAGTCAACAACATTTTGTTGGAAATACAAGAGATGCTGGCTACTAGTGACTAAACAAAACGAGAAGCTGACCAAACTTGATATATTGGATGTCTTGAAAGCCGACAATGAGGAATTGAAACGAAGCCTCGGTTTCACCCAAACCATCATAGAGGAACTCAAAGGCGAACTCATATCGACCAAAAAGACTGCTCAAACACTACAACGAAAGCTTGAGAACGCCGAGCAAGATAATCGTCAACTAAACGAATGCGTACTGGACAAACACGTAGCACGATGGAAAACCTCGTGTTTACTGGGTTTCCGGAGGGCAGTCAGGGCGACAGGAAGGCAGAGGTCCGCAGGTTCATGTCCATCCAACTTAAAATCCCAAGCGGTAAAATCGCCTTGGGAAAAAATCCACCACTGGATCGAGACCCATTGTTGCGAGGTTCGAGAGCTTCAGACATAAGGAATTCGAGTTTAAACAAGGCTGGGAACTGAAAGGAACTCTCTTTGGAACGAACGAGCAGTACGGGAGGTCGCAGAGAGACGAAAGATTCTGCTCCCTATTCTTAAGGAAAAAAGAAAGCAGAATCAGAAAGCCATGCTTATAGTAGATCGTATATTTGTCAACGGGCAACTATTTCACGATTCTAGAGTTACTCCGTGGCTGTTTTAGCTGGGTTTTTCAGTCTCGCTACTGATGGCAGATATAATGCTACTCCCTATGGTAAATTTATAGCACAGTCAGATAATTGTAGCTGCAACCATCCTCCACTGTTTAGTTTATTGTCTTTGGGCGTGGAGGTGGTACGGGTGCCCTCATTTCCAAAGACTGGAAATTCACTAAGCTTTCTCCTCTAAGCAATAATTCCTCCTTTGAATACCGTGCAATCATGGTTACCGCTCCTGTTAAGCTGTTTGTGGTTGTCATATATCGTCCACCAGGGCTACTGGGGAACTTTGTAGTTGAACTGGACATGCTACTCTCAGCCATTCCTGAAGATGGCACCCCACTGATTGTCATAGGGGACATCAATATCCATCTTGACAAACCCCAAGCGGCTGACTTCCTTTCACTTCTGTCCTCATTTGACCTCTAACAGCTCTCCACCCCTCCCACACACAAAGCAGGCAATACACTCGATCTGATCGTGACTCGGAACTTCTCCACAGCAAATCGGACTGTCACCCCCTTACATCTGTCACACCACTTCTTTATTCAATTCACCTGAGGATGTTCCTTACCAGAACATCCTCACGCTCTGCCGCAAATGGTCTCCTTCCGACGAAACCTCCGGTCCCTCACACCAGCTCAGCTCTCCAATGAGGTCTCGGCTACCATGCCCCCTCATAATGAATTCTCCTCACTCCACGTCAATGAGGCTACAGACACACTTTGCACCTCACTAGCCTCCTCTCTAAACAATCTCTACCCCCTCTCATCCAAACCTGCTCGTAACACCCCCCCTAGTCCATGGCTCACCGGTGTCATCAGAGAGCAACGGGCGGGGCTCAGAGCAGCTGAGAGGAAATGGTGCAAATCCAGAGATCCCACTGACCTCAGTGACTATCAGTCTCTCCTAGCATTCTCCTCCCATTTAAAAACTGCCAAGACCACTTATTATCAGGAGAAAATCAGCAGCGCCAAAGACGCTCAGAAAATATTTTCAGCTTTTAACTCACTCCTCAACCCTCCACCACCTCCACCCTCCACTTTGCTCACTGCGAATATCTTCGCCTCCTTCTTTACTGATTGATTGATTGATTGATTGACTTTATTCGATAAATTAAAATACAATATGCAAATGTACATACAGTACTAAAATTCATCAGGATATCGCAATAAAGTCACATGACTTATTTCCATTGCGGTCCTGAGGTCTAATAAGATGGCCTGATAAGGTTTCTCCCATCAGTGATCAGTTCTCTGAGCCTGACCAGCTCAGTCTGCCTCCAGCTAACAGGGCCTCACTCCTCTCATTCTCCCCTCTCACCGAGGAGGAAGTCTCCAAGCTTCTGCTGGACTCTCGTCCCGCTACCTGTCCGTTGGACCCCATACCCTCCGACCTCCTGCAGGCCATTTCGCCCACACTGATCCCTGCAGTCACACACATCATCAACTCCTCACTTACAACGGGTGTGTTCCCCACTGCTTTTAAGCAAGCTTGGGTTACCCCGCTGCTAAAGAAACCTACACTCAACCCATCTCAGGTTGAAAGTTACAGGCCGGTTTCACTCCTCACCTTCCTTTCCAAGACTCTTGAGCACACAGTCTTTAATCAAGTCTCTGAATTCCTTTCTGAGAACAACCTGTATGATCCTAACCAGTCTGGCTTCAAACGCGGACACTCTACTGAGACTGCGCTCTTGTCTGTAGTGGAAACACTGCGATCAGCTAGAGCTGCCGCTCAGTCCTCTGTTCTAATGTTGCTCGACCTATCGGCTGCCTTTGACACAGTGAACCACCAAATCCTCCTCTCCACACTCGCTGAGCTCGGCTTCTCAGGATCTGCTCTCCACTGGTTTGAGTCCGACCTCTCAGGGAGATCCTTTAGAGCGTCTTGGAGAGGGGAAGTGTCTAAATCCCACTGCTGGTCCACAGGGGAACCTCAAGGGTCAGTGCTTGGACCCCTTCTCTTTTCAATATACACCACCTCACTTGGTGCAGTCATCCGCTCACATGGCTTCTCGTACCATTCATATGCTGACGACACCCAGCTCTTCCTGTCGTTCCCATCAGAAGACCCCACAGTCTCAGCACGGATATCGGCATGCCTCGCCGATATCTCGGCACGGATGAAGGAACGCCACCTTCAGCTTAACCTAGCAAAGACTGAGCTCCTTGTCATCCCAGCCAGTCCCTCTGTACAACAGCAGATCAGTATCCAGCTCGAATCAGCTCAGCTCATTCCCACAAAGTCTGCCAGAAACTTGGGTGTCATGATTGATGACCAACTAACCTTTAAGGAGCAGGTGGCTTCTGTTGCTCGGTCATGTGGATTTGCCCTGTACAACATCAGGAAGATCAGACCCTACCTGTCTGAACATGCAGCACAACTCCTAGTACAGGCTCTTGTAATATCACGCCTTGACTACTGCAACTCCTTACTGGCAGGGCTCCCGGCATGTACGCTCAAACCTGTAGAGAACAAGAGAAAACTACACATTACTGTGTGTAGTGTTTTGCAAAAAGTGTGATAGAGAATTGCAAACTGAGTGAAAAGCAGAAAATGTGCTTGTGGGTTTGCAGACTTGGTTTAGGGATTTGATTCATGAGTTTCAGGTTTTAGTGATTGTGTCCCAAGTTCCAGTTTTAGTGGGTAAACAATGTAAAGGACAGTATAGGTAACTTAAAAAAAAATCCTCATCATCATTAGTCCTTAGTTGACAAAACTGGATCTGGATTATATTTTTATATTGAATGATGAATTTAGCAATATCATGTTGTTCTATAAAAACAAGTTAATTCACCAGCTGTGTTTTACAGGTTAAACTGGAGCCTGATCACAGGTCAAAGCTCCTGTTTGGGTTTGGATTATGTAATTACAGAAATTCTCCAAACTGCCAAAATGTGTTCTGCAGCAGACAGACAACACAGACTGACAACATTAATCTGGCAGCTCTTCACACATTGCTCACCATGATGCCAAAATCCAACAACAATTGTAGAAATGAAAAAGAATAAAAAATAATTAGGAACTTTTCGGTGGTTTTCAATATTTTTACAGGCAAAAAATGCACTACTCAGATTTTCTTATTGCATGGCTATCTACATTTCAAATAAATTACCTGCCAGATGAGCCACTAATTGTTTAAAAACAACTTTTTCCTAAAATCTTGGATAAAAACAGAAGCTTTTAAAATTATTTTTTGGGCATTTCTGCCATAAGACAGTAGAGAGAGACAGGAAAGACAGGGCAGAGAGAGACGATTCGGACTGAGCCTCTCTACCAGTTGAGCCACTGGGACGCCCCAAAAACGGAAGCTTTGAAACAGATCTGTAGTTATTGAGAGTGGTGGGATCTAAACTGGGTTTTTTAAGGAGAGGTTTGACTAGAGCAGGGACAGAGCCAGAAGTCAGAGAGCTAATTACAATAGATAAAATGAAAGGACCGACAGTAGGCAGAGTCTCCTTCAGTTGAGTCTGGTAGGGACCACATCCAAGGGGCGAGCGGACGACTACATGTGCTTGACAATTTCATTAAGTGAAGATAGAGACACTGACTTAAAAGAACTGATCTCGTAATTATGAGATACTAAATCATAATTATGAGATATGGAAGTCATAATTACGAGAAACCGTCTCCGATTTTATTTTTTCTTTGGTGAATGCAATGCGCTTCCGTAGATATCAGGTGACGCAAGCATGGTATTGTTAGAGGGAGCAGAATAAGTAATTATATGAAGGTTGCACACTTCTCTCCATGTGAAAATATTTATTTACATCACTAACATGTTTCGGTCTTCTTCAGGGTGTCACGACAATAAAAGTTCACCTGGACTTCAATAGAAACAGGTGTCTATTGTTATAGAGAGCACTAACAATCCGGTCAAGTGTTTTAAACAGTACTGTTTAATTTTGGGAATTCAGTGAAATCAGGGTAGAGAAGTAAGTCGCTTGTGCATCATTAACTGCAACACTGCATTTCTTCATTAAATCTTTCATGCACTCATAGTGAACGTGGAGTTTGCAGGCCTGACATATTGACATTAACCACAATAATCTAAAATGTTTTGCAGCCTGTTCTGTTCTGCTGTGTTTAAATTCCACTCCAGGCTTCCCAAAGTTTACTTCTGGAAATTGATTCCCTCCAAAGCGTCCCACCGTCAACCCAGTGAGGGAATCTGTTGTGTTTAGTCCTCTCAGAGAGTCTTATCTCAGCCTAAAAGTCCTTAGCTAGGAGTCCTAGTTTAGTGACTTAGGAAAGTTCTCAGAGCGACTCTGAGCAGGAATGGACAAGAACTTTTATCTTAGTGAGGAGGTGTGGTCGACCCCGTTGCTAGGTGTGATGCTCTCTTTTGATTTTTTGATTTGATTTTTGAACATGAGTATATTACAGATGATGCGGACGTGTGTCCCATCAATACAGAGAAAACTCACTATATCCATAGCTGCTGTTCTGTTGGTGCACGGTGCGACCGGCCGGTGGGAATTAAACAGGCTGCGAAGGAGCTGTGTGTTTGTGTGATTATTCTACTATGTGGCTGCATAAACCTAAATTATCACTGCTGCACTGTTTGCCTGTTGCTAAATATCTTAACATTGTGATAACTTTCATAATAATAATAGCATTCATGCGTCTTTTCTGCGTCTTTCAGCCATTTCCTCCTCTCCTTAAGAAACTCCTCAGCTCCTAAAAGTCCTCTTCTCTACTCTTAACAGTTTTCCACCTTAGGAGCTCTCTTAAGGGCTAAGATGCTTTGTGAATAGCTTTTATCTTCACTAGGATTTAGTCTTACTTTTAAGGGGAAATTCGGAGAAAACGTCAACTCTTAGTACTAGGAAGCTTTGTGGATACGGTCCCTGGCTTCCCAAAGTTTACTTCTGGGAATTGATTCCCTCCAAAGTGTCCCACCGTCACCCCAGTGAGGAAATCTGTTGTGTTTACTGTCCACAGCAGAGCAGGAATAACACTCAGCATGCCAGGTCCCAGAGTGAACTGATACTGTGTCCAAACAGGGCGGAGTGTGTGAAAGACGGGGTTTATAAATGACACAAGCAAAGCAGACCGAACCAGAGGAGAATCCATCATGTTTCCCTTCAAAGTGCTGATCTTCTCAGCGGCCCTCACAGCGCTGCTGGCTGCTGCTGCTGCGGCTCCTTCTTGGTCTGATAGTGGCGGTGGCGGTGAGTCTTCTCTCTGGAAAATTCAATTCATTTTTGGGACGTTGTTTAGGTGTGTTGAGTTAGAAAAAGGTGTTCAGGTACAAAATGAATGCTGACCAGTGATGGAGAAAGTTGCTTTTGAAACTTTTTTTAATTCGTTACGTGATAAATAGTAACTAGTTACTTTACTAAGTTAGTCTTTATTAAAAGTAACACTAAACCAACTAAATCCACACAATCCATATTAGAAAAGCGAGCCTCTAAACGAGCCGTTTGGACTTCCGTAACTTTGTGGCGTCACAAAGGTTCGCTCATTATCATTTCTGTAAGAAATAATAGACTAACAAAGTATTTTTTTCAAAGCGGTCGAGCGGTCGTCATCGTTTATTACCGGAGAGGTTAACCAATCGGAACAGAGGGTCGTTAATATTAATGAGCCTCAAGTCATAAAATAAAACACTGGGAATGTAATGTGTAATGTGAATCATTCAATCAAATTTAACCATTAACCAAAATAAAAGTAACAAAATGCAATTTTGAGAAAGTAACTAATTACATATTTTGAAAAACTAAAGCGATAAGTCACTGAGGTCACTGATGCTGACATACACAGATGCAGTCACATGGTTGTACAGATCTATCACATCTGGGGCCGTATCCACAAAGCTTCCTAGTACTAAGAGTTGGTCCTAGAAAATTCTTAAGAGTGCTGGCGTTTTCTAAGAATTTCCCCTTAAAAGTAAGACTAAATCCTAGTAAAGATAAAAGCTATTCACAAAGCATCTTAGCCCTTAAGAGAGCTCCTAAGGTGGAAAACTGTTAAGAGTAGAGAAGAGGACTTTTAGGAGCTGAGGAGTTTCTTAAGGAGAGGAGGAAATGGCTGAAAGACGCAGAAAAGACGCATTAATGCTATTATTATTATAAAGTCATCACTATGTTAAGATATTAAGCAACAGGCAAACAGTGCAGCAGTGATAATTTAGGTTTATGCAGCCACATAGTAGAATAATCACAAACAATTACAGCTCCTTCACAGACTCATATGCTTGCCAATATAGTCTATAAATTATACTAATACTACTAAATTGTGAGCCATTTTCACCAAATCTTAACATTAATTAATGATTAATTAGTGAAGTATAATAACATTATTGCATAATGTAAGTATTTTCTAAGTATTAAAAAGTACGGTTCGTATGGTTTTCAAAGATTTTGTCCAATGAGCTCTATTTTTATTTTATTTTTGATAGTATAAGCAAACCACACGTTAATATCGAGTAAATTGTGTTTTATCTTGTGTGATTCCTTGTGTGCATTCTGGATGACAAAAAGAGGCGTGTTGATTTTTCTTGATCAACCAATGACAGCGTCCAAAAGAGAGCATCACACCTAGCAACGGGGTCGACCACACCTCCTCACTAAGATAAAAGTTCTTGTCCATTCGTTGCTCAGAGTCGCTCTGAGAACTTTTCACTCCTAAACTAGGACTCCTTGCTAAGGACTTTTAGGCTGAGATAAAACTCTCTGAGAGGACTCAGAATGTTTGTGGATACGGCTCCAGGAGTATAAAACTACCATGTGTGAATGAACCAGACCACTTTACCACAGTGGTACAGTAATTCTTGTCTCCTTCACACACACACACACACACACACACACACACACACACACACACACACACACACACACACACACACACACACACACACACAAGCCATGTCCTTATATCTGAAAATCTGTTTATGTCTGACCTTTGCTGCTCTGTAAAGCACTTTGACACAGACCTGTTAGTTAAACTGTATGACTGAATGTTTATTCTCCACCCACCTGGCAGGCCCCCCCGCCTGTTGCCACGCTGACATAACAGACCCGGAGAAACTGACGAAGCTGTACAATTCAAAAGTTAACACGGCAGAGAGGATGCACCGCTATTTGAACATACCGGGGACCAACATCAGGGTCCACATAGAACCATTATGCCTATACCACGCTGGAGTCCGGTCAGTCCACATACACTGGGTTTAACCCCTCCCACCCTGACTTTCCCCTTAAATTTCCCCTTAAAGAGTAACTAATCCCCACACCCAAATGTGTGGTGAAGCCTGACATCTAATGGTGAAAAGTAGGGTACTGAACTGGCCATCTGCTATTGGCTGGTTTTGTGCCAGGTGATGTCACATTCTATAGAATGCAACAGGTGGTGACATCATCTGGCACAAACACCAGCCGATAGCAGATGGCCAGTTCAGTACCCTACTTTTCACCATTAGATGTCAGGCTTCACCACAAATTTGGGTTTGGGGTTCAGTTACTCTTTAATTGGCTTCAAAGTTAGAAATATAACATGTTTCTCCATACTGTACTTCAGTGCCTCCTCCATATTGTGTATCTGCTGTTCCAACGCTTCACTGAAGCTGCTGATACTGAGAAAAATATTCAAACCAAGACACTGCAACATTACAGCAAATGGAGAAAATCTAGATGTCATGTGCTTCATTTTCTTAAGTAAAATGAAATGAAACACTTTGTCATCTTTAGCCTGTTGTTTTCTTCACAGAGTGACGCTGACTAACGGCGATCAGTGGCTCATCCACAAGGGAGAGGGTTTTGGAATCAGCTCTCAGACGGTGGTGGTCGACGCTCGACACATGAGCCCTCTCTGGACGGTAAGGAGCCAAGAATAAACTGTACAGCACACAGTTTTACCTGTTTACCTGTCGACCCAGAACACCGAGCTGGGGATTCATGCTGAAGTTACATCAGCTGTCGTAGAGTTAAACTGAGATGAATCAGAAGGTTTGGTCTTTCTGCTGGTCATGTAGGGGACAAGTGAAGGGTTTCATTCCAAAACACAATATATCCATTTTGGAAAAAATGTGCTCCCTAAATTTCATCAGTCTATATTTCAAAATCACAGATGATTCTATCCTCAAAAACACATCTGCTTTGTAAGAAAAGGTGTTAAGATGACTAACTTTAATACCAGCCATCTTTTTATTAGAGGAGGTGATATCTCAGTTTGAAACTCAAACTTCAAATGCAGATTTATCCCAACATGAGATCTCCAACACTTACTAAACACTTACTAATAAACACTTACTCTTACAAAATGAAAAGTCAATGTGTTTTGTTACTCAGCCATCAGATCTTTGAAATCTCTGAAATGTATGCATACTTTTGGGGGTTTCTTTTCATTTGCACAAATTATTGAAATTGGAAAGTTTTGTTGTTCCATAATGAGAACTCCACCAAGTGACACCAGCTCTTACAAAATAATTGATAGCACACAAAGCAAATTTTGGCAATTTTGAATGGATGGAAGGTAACTTAAATCCTTGGTTGAGAAAGTAATAGCACTTTTGCAGATCCTCTATATTGTAAAGATATTGTATCATGAACCAAGATAGATAGATAGTATTTTAGAATTATATTGCAGAAGTCTAATATGTAGTAGTTTTTAAATCCATTGCCATTCTTTCTGTTTTCTGTCTGCAGTTTGATAGCTCCAGAGAATTCTATGGGACCAAGACGGTTAGTGACTTTGTTGCAGACGGTGGCGCCGTTTACGTACTCAGGACTGATAACTGTCAACACGCAGCAGATCGAATGATGGGTCGTTAACTTCAGAACTTCATCTGTTCTGTATGTTGTCTGAAAAGTTCAAGTTACAGTTTCAGGAATTGTTTCATCTCTGGTAAATACATAATAAAGGTGAAACCACAGAGAGCTGCTGTGCTTTTTCTTCCACTGGAGACACATGGATAAAAAAAACATGGATATGAAATTCTGGGATGGAAAGTTTTGAGCGGAGCTTTTAAGAAGAGCTGCCAGATAAATGTTGTCAGTGTGTGTTGTCTGTCTGCTGCAGAACACATTTTGGCAGTTTGGGGAATTTCTGGAATTACATCATCCAAACCCAAACAGGAGCTTTCAGGCGGCGTCCTGGTGGCTCAGTGGGCTGAGATGTGTACCATGAAAACGCAATGTCTCCTATCTAGGCTATTAACAAAGTCATTTAACACTAAAGAAGCAACGGAGATGGTACCATGCCCAGGTCTGAAACCAGAGTGGAAAGTATTTAAAACACAATAATCTGTTAGATAGGATCTTATTTGAGAATTTATTAGAGATTCCAGTATTTTTACGAGACAGGATAGGAAATTGGACAGTAGTTATTTAGGTTGCATGGAGAACCTCCTGTAAACAGAGGAAGCACTAGAGCTGTGCATCTCACCATCCAAGCATGATCCGATTTGCATCTCGATATGCAATCAGCAATCTGATGCATCTAGACACTACATTTTAAGCAGCCAACAGATCAATACAATTTGATTCAGCCCTGTCTCGATATGTTTAACGACTGACTGGTTCCCAGAAGAAAGGCTGACTGCCAACCTATTGTATGTAGGCCCTAGACTATGTAGTGGACTTTAAGTTTTCAATAGTCCATATACACAAGGGCGGATATTTCATTTCACTGTTGGGGGGGACAATAAACAGAAAAATTTCTCAAGAACAATTCCTGAAGGGGACATCAAAGGTGCCGCCAAAAGTACTGTTGTATTAAATGTATATAGAGGTCCATTATGAAACATTTCCATAAGCACTTCATTCCTTTCTTATGAAGATTTTATCAAATTGCCTTTGATATTACTGGGGTCTTTCTACTTGGTGTTTCGGTGCACTGAAAAATGATCGGATGTCTGTTTTTCTTTTCTCTGCCATTTTAACTGACCTGGCTGGCTGACAAATAGACACACACACACACACACACACACACACACACACACACACACACACAGCATGCAGGTTATTTACAGTAGTAGGTGAGATGCAACACCCATTAACTGAACTAAAGCTAATATATGCCTAATTAGATTTAGTTTTCCCGAAAAAGCAGATCTCTAATGTTTTGCTGTCAATGTGTAAAAGTCCAGAACGCTATGAAGCCTGCCAGAAACTTACTTATATTTTAACATAATGTTTGTTGTAATTATGTCTTTTTTATTAATTAAGTCTTCATTTATTTCCAAAATTATGAACAAAATAACATAGCGGCAGCCATTTTACATGCAGTAAGAAAAAAATAATATACTTAGAACCTAATTACATAGGGTAAGTTAATCTTAAATATTATATTATAGAAATATTACTGTTACCATCTACAAAAGATAAAGTATTTTGGTATGAAATCCCGCATTTTAATTTAACCAAGTATCCTGTATCATAAATACATGTCTGGCATTTGTAACAAACCAAACCGCTTGAAAATCGGTCGAAAATTCAGCGAGTTATGAGGATTTTAATTGTGGACAGACCTCCTGCCTCCATACACACACATGCATTAGGAGACGCGGCTCCGTGCCAACACGCTGATGCACGAGATTCAACCGCGAGGTAACGGAACAAAATGTAGTCTGATTACAACTGTGAATGTGTTTTATTCTATTGAGTGGTAGAAGTAAAGAAAAATGTCTGACACATCCTTTGTTTTAAGTTAACCTTTGCAAAGTAGCTTCTTACTGGAGGTCTGCCACCACTGACACACTTCCAGAGATCCTCCACACACACTCCTACCGAGGGCTAATGTGTGTGTGTGGGGGTTCGGGGAGGCAGGTAGGCAGTGGACCAAACCACTGTGAGGCGTAAGAGGGGGGGACTCAATCTTTCGAAACTTAAAAACGCATTGTTTTGCGTCTATAATTATCACAAGTGCTTTCAATGCATATTATTATATTATTTAAAATTATATAGTTATATTTACAATGATATATTGAGGGGGACAACTCTCTGTTAGTCCCAGGAAGGGGGGGTCCGGACCCCCCTGTCCCCCCCGTGATTTCCGCCCCTGCATATACAGATTAGTCTTGATTTAAAATGTATATTTAATAAGTACAATACTTCAGCAAAAACTTACTTAAGTAAAAGTAAAATTACTGACTTTAAAAAATAGGCTACTCTTAAAGTACATAAAAAGCTACTCAATTACAGTAAAGAGAGTAAATGTAATTAGTTACTTCCACCCTTGCTATTAAAGTGATTTATACTAACACAACAAAAGAGAAAGAGCGTTGCGGGTTCTTCTGTGTTTCCAGTGGACAAACATGTCTGACAGCTGCTCTTCAGAGTGGGCAATAAACAAAAGTAAGATCCGTCTGAAGATCCAAGATCCAAAGATAGAGGCTTACTTTACATTTTTAATTATTAATCTTTGTTCAGCCATGTAGTCAATATAGGCTTTTTCATTTTTTTCACCTAATCAGAGCCTCTATGCTTTTTATTATGATATTCCGTGCGATCGCCTACTATATCATCGTCAGACAGCTGCCTGCTGTACTACAGAGACACAGACCAACTCTCTGCAGAGACACGTCTCCTCAACAAAATACTCAGAAGACAGTCTACCTTCTAGCCATACCTTTGTGCGCGCTGCTTTGCAGTTTTTGTCCTTGGCTGGCCTCCGTATTGCAGTGGAGGGGAGGAGGGAGAAGAGGCTTTGCTGTTAATGTATTTACAAACGTGTTGCTGTTTTTGTCACCCTCTAGTGGTCAGAAATTTTAACTTATTGCAGTTTTAACATCAATATATCATTATCATATTAATAGTGCTACCTTAGGCTACTGACTGTAAACCAATGAGAGCATGACGGAGAAGATTGTCTCCTCTGTCTCACACCAGTAGTATTGTTAGTTCCAGTGTTTCTCCAAATTTAGTTTGCTCTGGAAGAACAGAAGAAGAACCTCTTCCTGTTTTGTGCCGTAAAGCGATCCAGCAGATTTCCCTCCAGATCCACCAGGTGAGAAACTATGGAGGATGCAGAGTAGAGGCTGATAGAGGCTGACAGGCTTCTGTTTATGGTTATTCTACCAAGGAATGGGTAGGTTACTTAAAAAATGTATTCCATTCCAGTTACTAGTTACCTCATCGACATTGTAATCAGTAACATAATCCAGGGGATTACCCAATCTCAGTAATGTATTCTGATTACTTTCAGTTACTTTTTTAAAATATATTTAAGGTATAAAGATATAAGAAACGGTGAAAAATTACAAAGTTGAAGAAATTTTGCAAACAAACACAAATTTCTTCTGTGCCTCATTTGATAAAGATGTAGAATAGCTGACTTTCTCCTTTCACTTTAGTAATTTTCTCAGACGTAATCCTCTCATGTTCCACAAGTATCACAATATGATACCACAGAATACATAATTAAGGCAACATAACAGAAAACTGTCAATTTTTTTTTGCAGTTAGATTACATAACACATCCCATTACTACCCAACCCTGTCAAAATGAATGTGGTAATGATATACCGATGCTGAAATGAAACACATTTGGCATCTTTAATCAGTTGTTTTCTTCCCAGAGTGACGCTGGCTAACGGCGCTCGGTGGCTCGTCCACAAGGGTCCCGGTTATGGAATCAGCTCTCAGACGGTGGTGGTCGACGCTCGATACATGAGCTCTGCCTGGAGGGTGAGGAGCCAAGAACAAACTGAACATCACACAGCTTTAATACCAGCCATCTTTTTATTTGAGGAGGTGTCAATGTTCTCAAATAGTGGATATCTCAGTTTGAAACTCTTCAAATTGAGATTAATTCCAACATGAGATCTCCAACACTTGGAAAAATAGACAGGCTTACAATATGAAAAGTCAATATTGTGTATCGTTACTCAAACCTCAGGTCCTTCAGTGAGACACATTTCAAACACTGACATTTTAAAGCATGCTTTCGAGGGTTTCTTTTAATTTTCACAAATTATTTGAAGAAAGTGACACCAACTTGTTCTATAAAGGCACTTTTACAGAACAGATCCTCTATATTTTAAAGATATTGAGATATTAAGATAGATAGATAGCATTTTAGGACAGATCTCAATTGCAGGTTTGACATGTAGTAATTTTTCAATCCATTGCCATTCTTCCTGTTTTCTCTCAGCCGCTGTCTGGGGAATCCAAAGACTTCGGAGGGACCAAGACGATTTCTGACTTTGTCGCGGCTGGTGGCTCCAATTACAATTTAATCTCCAATAACTGTCACAAAGCATCACGTCGAATGATGAATCAGTAACTTCAGAACATCTGCATATTACGGCTGAAAGGATATCAACCAATCGCAGCCAGGTTTAAGGTGCATAATTTATTCTATTTTAACACTAGTTAACAGCAAAAATACATCACTCTAAAAGTGTTGGATGCACCATAATCTGATTTATGCAAAATTAATGCACTAATGTTTCTTGATGTTAAAATAATACACATAGCACCTTTAACTGTGACAAGATCTAGAGTGATGACATGTTAGAGAAACAGCAGGAGGAAAACACCACCAAGGCTAGAGAACATTTGAAATAATACATGATAAAGTAGCCAAATGTTCCTCCAAAATACACACAAGTATCGGGTCAACCAGAAATATGTCAGATTACAGAAGCAAGACAGTCAAAATGCTGTTTAATTTTGACTTTAATCTACAATCAGTCTGTAAAACTGCTGCATTTGGTTTGCAAGCAGAGTAAAACAATTAGAAATTTGAAAAAGATAGCCATGCAACAACAATTTCTCTCTGCATCCAATCTGAGAAGTAAATAGAAATAAGAAATAAAAATACCACTGAAAATGTCCCAATTATTTTTTTTAATCTTTTTTTAATCTCTACAATTGTTGTTGTGTTTTTGCATGTGAGTGGTGAGCAGGAGTTCCCCCACACACAGAGAATGGATATGAAATTGTGGGATGGAAAGTTTTGAGCGGAGCTTTTAAGAAGAGCTGCCAGATAAATGTTGTCAGTCTGTGTTGTCTGTCTGCTGCAGAACACATTTTGGCAATTTGGGGAATTTCTGGAATTACATCATCCAAACCCAAACAGGAGCTTTGACCTGTGATCAGGCTCCAGTTTAACCCTGTAAAACACAGCTGGTGAAGCGACTTGTTTTTACAGAACAATGAAAGAGTTTTGTTCCAATGTGCTATAGATTGAGGCGAAATCATGATATTAAATCCATTATTCAGGCGGCGTCCTGGTGGCTCAGTGGGCTGAGATGTGTACCATGTAAACACAACGTCTTGGGTTTGAATCAGACCAGGGACTCTCTCTCTCTCTCTCCCAATCTTTCCTGTCTCTCTCAACTTTGAACTGCCTAATAAATGCAAAAAAAAAAAATGCATTATTCAGTATAAAAATGTAATCCAGATCCAGTTTGTAAAAGTTTGTCGACTGATGAGGATGAAGACACTTTTTTGTTTAAAGTTACCTATAAAGTACTATAATTGTGTGCTATTATTGTTAAGAAGAGATGTCACTTTTTTCAAATGGCAGATCTTATTTTGGAACAAGACTCTCAGTTGTATTAATGTTGTGTGAATAAAAATAACTCTCAAATGAAAGCTTAACATTGTTTTGATCTGAAATTTAAAAATCTGATCGTTAAGTAATCACACATATTACTGCCTCATATATGGCCTCTGAAAAAATAATGTTCAATCTAAAAAAAAGGGAGGGGAGGGAAGTGACCGACGAGGATTGGTTTGGGAGGGAGGATTTTGGTAATCACTGTATTTTCCCTGTCACAAATGCTGTAAACTGAAATTGAAAATGTCAATAAATATATTGTTAAAAAAAAAAAAAAGTAATCACACATATTGACATTAAAGGAAAATCCTCCCTAAACCACTAACTCTGTAATAAAAACAGCACTTTGGTGTAGATATAATGCCTTTTGCTAGACTTTGGAACAAGCCGAGCTGCCAGAGGACCTCAGGCTGCGTCCGGGGGGGTAAAAGGTCAGAGACGGGAGGGGCCAGCCCATGCCTGGCCTTAAAAGTAATTAAAAGAATTATAAAATTAATCCTAAAAGTGACAGGCAGCCAGTGCAAGGATGCTAAAACAGGGGTGATATGGTCACACTTTCAAAATTTAATTCTGGGAATCGATTCTCTCCAAAGCGTCCCACCGTCTCCACAGTGAGGAAACCTGCTGTGTTTACTGTCCACAGCAGAGCAGGAATAACACTCAGCATGCCAGGTCCCAGACTGAACTGATACTGTGTCCAAACAGGGCGGAGCGTGTGACAGACGGGGTTTATAAATGACAACAAGCAAAGCAGACCGAACCAGAGGAGAATCCATCATGTTTCCCTTCAAAACACTCGTCTTCTCAGCGGCCCTCGCAGCGCTGCTGGCTGCTGTGGACTCGTCTTCTGGTGGCGGTGAGTCTTCTCTCTGGAAAATTAACTTCATTTCGGGACGTTGTCTAGTTGTGTTGAGTTAGAGAAAGGTGCTCATGTACAAGTTGAATGCTGACCAGTGTTGGGGAAAGTTGCTTTTGAAACTAAGTAGTTACTTTACAGTTTTTTCTGATTGCTTAGGCACTATCTTTGAAACTATAGGCTATTTTTGCAAAACTCTACACACTAACCACAAAACCTTACACCAAACCAGCAAAACATTATACATCTCTTGCAAAAGTAAACAATTCTTGCAAAACTCTTCAAACTCTTTTAAAACATTGTGTTTTTGCGTCAATACAGTACACACAAACCATCATTTGAATAAGCACACGAAGCACCAACTACGCACTGATAGTATAAATGAAAAACACTTGTGGCTTTTTCTGTGTGCGGGGCATAGCAGTTTGCAATACTGTAAAGTTTTGTCATACATGTAGTAAACACACACACACACAGGTATCCAAATGTGTAAAGTATGGATGTGTATTCCGAACATAACACACTATCAATACAAATAAGGGGGAAAAGTTTTTTGTTTTTTTTCTTACTGTAAGAAAAAAAAAAAAAACTTTTTCCCCTTCTTTGTATGTGTGTTTACTACATGTATGACAAAACGTGTTTACTTTTGCAAGAGATGTATAATGTTTTGCTGGTTTGGTGTAAGGTTTTGTGGTTAGTGTGTAGAGTTTTGCAAAAATAGCCTATAGTTTCAAAGATAGTGCCTAAGCAATCAGAAAAAACTGTAATTCATCACTTGCCCTAAATAGTAACTAGTTACTTTACTAAGTTAGTCTTTATTAAAAGTAACTCAGAGTAGTTTCAAGTTACCCAGTGAAAAACAGCCTTTAAAATCTGTCTTCTGGTGTCATCACTCTTATTGTATATAAATCATCACTGAGTAACAATCTACTGTTATCTGAAGAAAACATCAAGGTTTTACTTCTCTGGTTCCACTGATACACAGTGAACTGGTCAGATCACAGACTGATCCTGTCTGCTCTCAGAATAAACAGCAGGTGGCGCTCACAACACATTGGCAAATACTTTCAATTCAAACCTTCAGCATGACAGTGAAAGGCGATGTTACACTTAACATTTATGTAATTATCCTTCTTCAAGTGATGTGAATATTTCCAGTTCTGAAGTTTCTGGTTTAACCATTCAATCAAATTTCACCATTTGAAAGGAAAATTAAAGAAATGCAAATTTGAGAAAGTAACTAATAACTGATAACATACATTGAAAACCATCTGATCTAGGTGTATAAAACTACCATGTGTGAATGAACCAAACTATGCTTTACCACAGTGGTACAGTAATTCCTGTCTCTCCAGCCTTGTCCTCATATCTGAAAATCTGTTAACGTCTGACCTTTGCTGCTCTGTAAAGCACTTTGACACAGACCTGTTAGTTAAACCGTGTGACTGAACGCGTCCTCTCCTCTCCACCCGGCAGGCGGCTCCGGCTCCTTCAGCTTCGACCTGTCGAACGCGGCGGACCTGAGGCGGCTGTACAACTCTGCGGTGTACCGGGCCGAGCGCATGAAGAGGCCGCTGGAGGGCATGGGCTTCGAGCTGGGACCGCTGAGCCACTCTGGAGTCCGGTCAGTCCGCACCCCGACTTTCCCCTTACATTTCCCCTTAAAGGATAAGTTCAGCGATATCAGACCTACATGTGATGAGTCTCTTCATCCCTGTAGTACTTGGACCCAGAGACAATAGTCAGCTGTCGGTTGAAACAGCGAGCTCTGTTGCCTCTTGCTGCTAACAACGAGTCCAGATGGGGCATGTAGCATTATTAAACCTACAATAAGCGACATCAGACCTTACAACCAATCCTGAAACTAATGTGTGCTATGTGGAGATTTCCTTGAGACATATTACAGTTTTTTCTGATTGCTTAGGCACTATCTTTGAAACTATAGGCTATTTTTGCAAAACTCTACACACTAACCACAAAACCTTACACCAAACCAGCAAAACATTATACATCTCTTGCAAAAGTAAACAATTCTTGCAAAACTCTTCAAACTCTTTTAAAACATTGTGTTTTTGCGTCAACATAAACACACAAACCATCATTTGAATAAGCACACGAAGCACCAACTACGCACTGATAGTATAAATGAAAAACACTTGTGGCTTTTGCTTTTTCTGTGTGCAGGCATAGCAATTTGCAATACTGTAAAGTTTTGTCATACATGTAGTAAACACACATACAAAGAAGGGGAAAAAGTTGTTTTTTTTTTTCTTACAGTAAGAAAAAAACAAAAAACTTTTTCCCCTTATTTGTATTGATGGTGTGTTATGTTCGGAATACACATCCATACTTTACACATTTGGATACCTGTGTGTATGTGTGTTTACGTTACTACATGTATGACAAAACACCTGAAGTTATCCTAATATCAAAAGCATAATTAAATTAATTTACATTGGTGACAATGGAGCTGACAAAACAGTTACATTTGTGTGGAAGCAAAATATTTTTACTTTCACTTTTAGTCAGCATACCTTTTATACTTAAAGTTTACTATTAAAAAAATACTTAAGTGTACTACTTTTTCATAAGAGGTTACAGTTTTGCTAGAAGTGTGTTATGAAATTGCAAACTGAGTGTAAAGCAGTGAGTTGTGCTTACAATTTTGCAAAAAGTGTGTTATAAAATTACAAACTGAGTGTAAAGCAGAGAACGTGCATTCAGTTTGGCACACTTGGTAAATGCATTGGCTACAAGTGTTAATGGTTTCAGAGATAGTGCTTCAAGAATCACTGTTAGTGTTTAAGCATTCAGAAAAAACTGTAATGATATAAACCAATATACACACAGCAGCCAGCTGTGTTGCTGTTTTCACCTCTTTTCTAAAGTTTGTTGTCAAATTCTGGTCCTGAACGAAGCTCCTCCCCCTCCATCCAGGAGCTTTCCAAGTTTTTTAAACTAGCTTGTCTCCTCCCTCGCTGTTTAAAAGTGGAGCTCACCCCCTCCCACTCCTGAACATTTTTTTTGTTAAAATAGTAAACTTGCTACCTGCCTCTTTACAAAGTGAGACTGGTAACCGGCGAGACTTCTCAGTAGGTACGGTTAGCTTAGCTGTTAGCCTTTATGCACGGTGCTTAGTAGTGCAGTGGAGGGAGGGAGAAGTGGCACGCTGCTGCTTATTGATACTGGTTTATTTACAAATGTGTTTTTGTCACCCTCTAGTGGTCAGAAAATTTAGCTTATTGCAGCTTTAACGTCAGTCTATCATTATCATATTAATAGTGCTACCTTAGTCTACTGACTGTAAACCAATGAGAGCATTGTGGAGACAGCTGGTCTCATCATCACCCCCTCCCCGAAGAGCATCAACATGTTGTGAGTTTTCCAGCACAAATGTTTGGTTTAAATGTCTTCCCCATTTTTGCATCATTAACCTCAATGTGGGCATTCCCTTCTTTGTTGTCAGTGTGAGGGCTCTCTCTCTCCTTTCTATATAAAAATGGATGTGGAAATGGTTTATTGGCATCTTTAAACTGTTGTTTTCTTCCCAGAGTGACGCTGGCTGACGGCTCTCGGTGGCTCATTCACAAGGGAGGGAAGTTTGGAATCAGCTCTCAGACGGTGGTGGTCGACGCCCGACACATGAGCTCTGACTGGAGGGTGAGGAGCCAAGAAACTGAACACAGTTTTTTATTGCATAGTTCAAAGTAGAGAGAGGGGGATGATGTGATAAAGGTCCTGGTCCGGATTTGAACCCACAACGTTGCGGTTACATGGTACGCGCCCTAGATCACCGAGCCACCAGGACGCCCCTGACATCAACACAGTTTTACCTGTTTACCTGATGACCTGTTGACCCAGAACATCAGTTAAACTGAGATGAATCAAAAAGTTTCTGGTACTTCTGCTGTTCATGTAGAGGAAAAATGAAAGGTTTCATTCCAAAACGCTTTATATTGGCTTTTTGTGGAAGAGAGACTTTTTGAGATTTATTCCAACGTGAGATCTCCAAAACTTAAAAAATAAACACCTACTGTTACAAAATGAAATGATCATTAACCATCAAATTTTAAGTGTTACACATTTAAAATTCTGAAATGTAAGCATGCTTTTCAGGGTTTCTTTTCATTTGCACAAATTATTGAATTGGAGAGTTTTGTCGTTCCATAATGAGAAATCCACCATTTGAAGACAGTGACAACAACTCTTATAAAATAACTGATAGCATACGATTAAAGCAAATTATGGCACTTTTTAATGAATAGAAGCTAAATTAAGTCCTTGGTTAAAAAAAGAATAGCACTTTTACAGAACGGACACGCTATACTTTCAAGATATTGTATGAACTTCAGATAATAGAAAATAGATTTATAGCATTTTAGGACAGATCCCTTCAATTCGGTCTGACACCTTGTTGTTTTTTAATCTGTTGCCACTCTTTCTGTTTTCTCTCTGCAGGTTGTTGAAACCAAAGATTTCCAAGGGACTAAGAGGGTTACTGACTTTGTTGCAGACGGTGGCGCCGACTACAGTCTCATCTTTGATAACTGTCACTTGGGAGCAGGTCGAATGATGAATAATTAACTTCAGAACTTCATCTGTTCTGTATGTTGTCTGAAAAGTTTAAGTTACAGTTTCAGGAATCGTTTCATCTCTGATAAATACATAATAAAGGTGAAACCACAGAGAGCTGCTGTGCTTTTTCTTCCACTGGAGACTCCAAATACACTGAGTGTTCAAAATATCAAGAAGACACGCTGTTTCCATGAAATGAACAGGCAGTATGCCATTTGGTGCAAGAATGCTGGCTGTTAAAAAATTTAAAATTAAGCAGACTTACTGTATATGGTTTCTCATCTGGCTTCAGTTTGTCAGTCATCTGCATATTACGGCTGAAAGGATATCAGCCAATCACAGCCATGTTTAAGGTGCAATGTGTGATTTTACAGCAGTTGTGGAATTGATGTGATTTCTTCTATTTTAACACCAGAAAACAGTAAAGATACATCGCTCAAACTGTTGGAAGCACCGTCATCTAATTAATGAAGTATTCTTCTACCCCCCCAAACACACACACACACACACACACACACAAAGTTATAAAACCATCACAAACATGGCATCTTATTATTTTTCATAGAGGAGAAAAGAATCTGGTCTTTCCATTTTTACAGATTATACATTCTACAGATCTAGACCTAGATCTAGACTAGACATTCATCAAATAATTCTCAAGAAGACAAAAAAACTTTACTCCTCCAGCTCTTCATCACAGTCTGTCTCAAAGGACTTTACAGAGAGCGAGACGACCTAGATCTAACTGATCAACAATCAATCACAGAATAAAATGATCAACACAGTCTGCAACACAGTAAAACACAAGGAGAGAAAAGAAAGCACAAGACACAAACAGCATGTTGGAGAGAGAGAGCAGGCCGACCGAACTGAGCAGCAGCAGCAGCCTGAGAGCCTCAGTGACAGGACGTCCCGTGCTTTTTGGAGGCCCTAAGCAGTGTTACACACAGTGTCAACAAAGCTAGTAAACGTTTGTTTTCAACAGCAATGATATGAGAAGACTATACAGTTTTATGAGAAGACTATACAGTTTAGTCTTCTCATATCATGGCTGAGTGTGCGATAAGTGCCAGGACAAAATAATATAGTGGATAATGATAAATGTTAAATGGTAAAATCAGATGTTTAACATAGAGGAAGGATAAACAGACAGCCACACATATGCAGCTGTACCAAGTACGATCCACACACTCGAAGCAGACATATTCAGCCATACACACTCATACAGACATGGTCAAAAAGTCATGCAGGATTCCAGTTGGACTGTAGAGTGGGACTGGTTCCAAAATCCAACACAATTTAATTGAAATCAGTCCTACTTGGTCCGATCCTTTGGAATCTGAATCTTGGACTAGGGTATAAGATCCTAAAAGTTCCAAAATATGATAATAAAATTAAATATGATTCCAATTCTATCATACTCCAATTCTAGCATATTTTATTACTCAATTTTTTATGACTTTTTTTTTTTTTACACCAAATGTATGGTGAACTTGGGAGAAACTGAAATGGAAGGAATTTGACAGCATTTAAAAAAAAAGCCTCACTTAACACCTGTGGGGATTAATCCAGCCCTTTACTTCCACCTGTTTCCACTCACCCCGTTAGAAAGAGAGAGCGGTGATTGGCTGTCCAAACAGGTTAAAGACACTGTACCAGAGTTTGCTGTCAGTGTGGTAGGAGAGTTCTGCTTGTGTGGGTCAGCTGAAGGTAGACAGAGGAGTTTTGTTTTGCATCTGATCACAGCTCTGGCTGAAGCCATGGGATTTCTCCTACGGTAACTTTCAAAGAGTCAATCTGTGATTCATGTGAGAATGGTCTTTGAAAGTTTTTTTGAAGTGCTTGAGTGTATCTGATTTAAATCTGTGTCTTATCTAGAGTGGTGCTGCTGCTGTCTTTCCTAGCTGTTGGAAGACATCAAGCAAGTGGTAAAACTTTTTTTCTTAAAGATTGTTTTAACATAAATTTTATGGCTTTAAAAAAAGGCACTGACCTCTCCTGAAGACAATTTGGTGCATTAAATTTGCCATTTACAACCATATTTGAAGTTTTTAGCTTGGTCTCATGGTTGTGAAACATACCAAACATGGTTTGCCACAGAACACTAAATATAAAGACTCACCACACTTTCTGCATTGAACTTGCCTCTGTCTGCAGCTTATGCTGGATTACAGCCGTCCTCTAAAAATCATGGTGCCAATGAAGTTCCAGTCAGTAGTTCAAGATACCAGTCTCAGGACAGTGGCTCTGACGAATCTCTAAGTGGCTTCAAGCAGCCCCAGGTGCCTGGCTACCAGCCCCACCAGCCTCAGGTGCCTAGCTACCAGCCCCAGGTGCTGAGCTACGATGTTGCCTCCAGCTACCAGCCTCAGGGGCCGAGCTACCAGCCCAAGCAGCCTAGCTACCAGCCCAAGCAGCCTCAGGGGCCGAGCTACCAGCCCAAGCAGCCTCAGGGGCCGAGCTACCAGCCCAAGCAGCCTCAGGGGCCGAGCTACCAGCCCAAGCAGCCTCAGGGGCCGAGCTACCAGCCCAAGCAGCCTCAGGGGCCGAGCTACCAGCCCAAGCAGTCCCACCAGCCCCAGGTGCCGAGCTACCAGCCCCAGGTGCCGAGCTACCAGCCCCAGGTGCCGAGCTACCAGCCCCAGGTGCCGAGCTACCAGCCCCAGGTGCCGAGCTACCAGCCCCAGGTGCCGAGCTATGATGTTGCCTCCAGCTACCAGCCTCAGGGGCCGAGCTACCAGCCCAAGCAGCCTCAGGGGCCGAGCTACCAGCCCAAGCAGTCCCACCAGCCCCAGGGGCCGAGCTACCAGCCCAAGCAGTCCCACCAGCCCCAGGGGCCGAGCTACCAGCCCAAGCAGTCCCACCAGCCCCAGGGGCCGAGCTACCAGCCCAAGCAGTCCCACCAGCCCCAGGTGCCGAGCTACCAGCCCCAGGTGCCGAGCTACGATGTTGCCTCCAGCTACCAGCCCCAGGGGCCGAGCTACCAGCCCCAGGTGCCGAGCTACCAGCCCAAGCAGCCCCAGGTGCCGAGCTACCAGCCCAAGCAGTCCCACCAGCCTCAGGTGCCGAGCTACCAGCCCAAGCAGTCCCACCAGCCCCAGGTGCCGAGCTACCAGCCTCAGGTGCCGAGCTACCAGCCCAAGCAGCCTCAGGTGCCGAGCTACCAGCCCAAGCAGTCCCACCAGCCCCAGGTGCCGAGCTACCAGCCCCAGGTGCCGAGCTACCAGCCCAAGCAGCCCCAGGTGCCGAGCTACCAGCCCAAGCAGCCCCAGGTGCCGAGCTACCAGCCCAAGCAGCCCCAGGTGCCGAGCTACCAGCCCAAGCAGCCCCAGGTGCCGAGCTACCAGCCCAAGCAGCCCCAGGTGCCGCGCTACCAGCCCCAGGTGCCGAGCTACCAGCCCAAGCAGCCCCAGGTGCCGAGCTACCAGCCCAAGCAGCCCCAGGTGCCGAGCTACCAGCCCAAGCAGTCCCACCAGCCCCAGGGGCCTAGCTACCAGCCCAAGCAGCCCCAGGGGCCTAGCTACCAGCCCAAGCAGGCCCCGGTGCCGAGCTACGATGTTGCCTCCAGCTACCAGCCCCAGGTGCCGAGCTACCAGCCCAAGCGGCCCCAGGGGCCTAGCTACCAGCCCAAGCAGGCCCCGGTGCCGAGCTACGATGTTGCCTCCAGCTACCAGCCCCAGGTGCCGAGCTACCAGCCCAAGCAGTCCCACCAGCCTCAGGTGCCGAGCTACCAGCCCAAGCAGCCTCAGGTGCCGAGCTACCAGCCCAAGCAGTCCCACCAGCCCCAGGTGCCGAGCTACCAGCCCAAGCAGCCTCAGGTGCCGAGCTACCAGCCCAAGCAGTCCCACCAGCCCCAGGTGCCGAGCTACCAGCCCAAGCAGCCCCAGGTGCCGAGCTACCAGCCCAAGCAGTCCCACCAGCCTCAGGTGCCGAGCTACCAGCCCAAGCAGCCTGAGGTGCCGCGCTACCAGCCCAAGCAGCCCCAGGTGCCGAGCTACGATGTTGCCTCCAGCTACCAGCCCCAGGGGCCGAGCCACCAGCCCCAGGGGCCGAGCTACCAGCCCCACCAGCCCCAGGGGCCGAGCTACCAGCCCCAGGGGCCGAGCTACCAGCCCCAGGGGCCGAGCTACCAGCCCAAGCAGTCCCACCAGCCCCAGGTGCCGAGCTACCAGCCCAAGCAGTCCCACCAGCCCCAGGTGCCGAGCTACCAGCCCAAGCAGTCCCACCAGCCCCAGGTGCCGAGCTACCAGCCCAAGCAGCCCCAGGTGCCGAGCTACGATGTTCCCTCCAGCTACCAGCCCAAGCAGCCCCAGGTGCCGAGCTACCAGCCCAAGCAGCCCCAGGTGCCGAGCTACCAGCCCAAGCAGCCCCAGGTGCCAAGCTACCAGCCCAAGCAGCCCCAGGTGCCGAGCTACCAGCCCAAGCAGTCCCACCAGCCTCAGGTGCCGAGCTACCAGCCCAAGCAGCCTCAGGTGCCGAGCTACCAGCCCAAGCAGCCTCAGGTGCCGCGCTACCAGCCCAAGCAGCCCCAGGTGCCGAGCTACGATGTTGCCTCCAGCCACCAGCCCCAGGGGCCGAGCCACCAGCCCCAGGGGCCGAGCCACCAGCCCCAGGGGCCGAGCTACCAGCCCCAGGGGCCGAGCTACCAGCCCCACCAGCCCCAGGGGCCGAGCTACCAGCCCAAGCAGTCCCACCAGCCCCAGGTGCCGAGCTACCAGCCCAAGCAGCCCCAGGTGCCGAGCTACCAGCCCCAGGTGCCTAGCTACGATGGTGCCTCCAGCAACAATTATGATTCTTCTCCCATTCCTGTTCAGACTGAAGGTGCAGCCAGTAATGTGGTTTCTTATAGGTGTGTTGAAATTCACTTGGATCTCGGATTTCTTTTCACATCTGTTCAAAGAAGCATTGTCTCAGTTTGCTGTGATTATGGTCTTTCAGGCTTGGAGTGAGTGGAGCTCACCTTAATCATAATGGGGGATTTGAAAACGGTCCCATCCAGGGGACTTCTTGGATGGCAGAGAAATCTGAAGGGTAAGAATACATTTGGGGAAACTGTTGATGGTTCTGAAGTGGAGAACTGCTTAAATGTATCTTGTTAGCTGTGTATATGGAGAGCCATGAAACCACTAACTAGACTCCTGTCGTTTCAGATCGCAGACCTTGGGAGACTCTTCCAAGACTCATTTCTGAGGGGCCAAGTTGCAAATCTTTATTTCTTTTGGAAAATAAAGTGAGTTTTGTTTCTACATGATGTGGCACTTTATATACATATTTTTTTAAATGGTCCACTGGAACAGCAATCACTAATGCTAGCAAATTGATTGTTTTTGTGCTATGGATAAATGTATGGGAGGAAAACTGAACAAACTGCATTTAGACCTTGTCTGAAATTTTAAAATCAAGGTGATATGTTTCTGTTTAGGCAGCAGGATGGTTAAAGCTGTCAATGGCAACATTCCTCTCTGCTGAGGAATTTGGTTAAAGCACGTAATCCCAAATGCAAAAAATGCATGCTACACTTCAATGAAATTATGACATAATCTAGCTAAAAGCAAGGCCTAGCATGTCAGCTACTAACTCAATGTTGCATAGTCAACTTGCAACATTCAAACAAAGCATAACTCCAGGTACAATTAATGTTGGCCGAAGAAACTATGGCAAATCCTACAGCAACATGCCTTAAACTGGTAGCTTACGTTGCTATCGATGGTTCCAACTTTATGTTGGCTACTAACTGACTCTAAAGGATTGGGACATGGAGAAATGTCAACACAAAGTTGCATTGAACATGGGGCTGTTTGGGCTGGTAGCTAGAAACAATGGGCAAATCCTAAACAAATGTAAAATTAAAAAAACAGCTCACAGGAGCAATATTCCACCATCTGCTCACTGCCAGTGGCAAGCAGCTACAAACATGTAGCTGAGACAGAAACCATAAGGGACTCCTAAAAACATCTGCACAAAATGAGGTTGTAAATAGGAGTATTTTTCAGACTTGTTAAAGAAGGGTGTCAACCAGCAATACAAAAATCGAGACCACAACATTCCTGCTCCACCAAATTTATTATGGTAAACACTTTGACTGAGTGGGTGCCATCAGGTTTATTAGACAGTACCATAATCCCCTCAAGTAGCTTGTTGGGACTTCACATGATCTGACAGCGGGAAAATGACACATGCAGCATGGGCTGAACACACATCAGCATTTAAATGGATTATTGACTCAACAGCATCCAAATATGAACATACAAAACACACCAGACATATGAATCACTTAAGAGAAATTGGAGAAACAGTACAAATTTTCAAATGGTCTGTCAACCCATAAATACAGTTCAGTCCTATCAGGCAGCATCAGGACCGATGTTCCCTCTGATGGTTTCATGACATACGACTAAAAATTTATCACACTGACTAAATATCTTGTCTCACTGCTTCATTTGTCCCCAGAAATCTAGTGGATATCAGCAGTTTTTTTTTTTAGGTTGTTTTGGTAAATATTGGCAGCAGGAACTTTGCCACAGTACATGGTTTTCATGAACTGACTGTCCCTGCAGGACTTCACTCACACCTTTTGTTTTGTTCTTTTTTTTTTTTTTTTCTGTGAACACGTAGAGCTGCGTTCACTACCGATCAGGAATGTTTATGCACAAGAACAGACGGCCAGTTGAAGTGGTGTAATCGGTTGTAATGACACGCTGGCAGAGATTATGTCATCCTGTGAAGGGGGGATGCAGCTTCTCTCTGTATCCTGCAGGCTGCCGCAGGGAGAGCATGCGATAGATTATGCAATATGAAGAGTTTTTGTGATTGAGCAGAACTGGATGTTTTGCCACGTGAAGTGAACCCTGCTGAGCGTCTGACAGGCACGCAGGAGGGAAACATCCAGAGAAGAGTTGACTGGTTTAACTCTCAGTGGAGTGAAAACAAAACTGCTGTGACAGAGTATGAAACTGTTACGTTTTTTAATGGGACCCTATTATAGGAATTATAATATACATGTATGATCAAAGATGTTAAATGAACACTCATGTTAAAATGTGATTTTGTTTGACTGGTTAAATTTTTAAGTTATTGCATTTTCAGAAATCCGTGGAATCAGGATCCAGTTTGCAGCATTTGAACTGGAAAGCCTCCACTCGGCAGGTTTACCTCATTTGAATTAGTGGAGCTGCTGCTGTCGGCCAATCAGGAGCCAGTATTGTGACAGTCTTCGCATTCATTCAGTTTAACTCATTCAGTTCAACTTTGAACTAAACTACATTTGTCTGCAGAACATCATGAAGAGCAGCTGGATTTGAACTGGTACAAACAGACCAAGTCACATCGCTCCAGTTCTGTCGTCTCTTCACTGGTTACCTGTTCAGTTTGAATTGATTTTAATATTTTACTGATCTCTTTTAAAACAGTCAGGTCTCCAAGCTCCATCACAAACCTTTAAACGCCGATAGGAGACAGTGTGCAGCCTCAGATGCTCGTTCCAAAATCTAATAAAGGTGACCAGGCTTTTACCATTTACTATTACTACTACTACTACTATTACTGCTACTACAACTACTAGTACTACAGGTCTGACTATTACTGTATACTGGTTTTACCCTCTATTCTTATTTTATTTTATGGTGCTTTCTTGTTTTTCATGAGTTGCAATGTTTGCTTTTATTTAAATGTTTAATGGCTTAAAAAAAGTGCTATACAAAGAAAGTCTATATTATTATTTTTTTAATTTATTTTTATTATTATTAGCTTTATTTGTGTAGCACTTTTTTAAAAGCAGCTTACAAAGTGCTATTTTATTTGATTTTATTTGATTTTACACCCAGCAAAGACCTGCCTTTTGAGTTTTGTAATGATACTAACGGAACAATTTCTCAGCAATAAGGATGCAAGAGTAAATCCATTGTTCAGCCGTTTCTGGCAAAACGCCCACGGAGCCGGGGTTGTGGGTGGGGGGGGGCGGTGGGTTGTGGGCGGGGGGGGGCGGTGGGGTCTGGGTCCCAGCAGCCTCTGAACACCACATCACACAATAGCTGAGGTCACGCTCCCACGTAAAGCCACGTCTCTGTGAACGCGGTGGAGATGCGATGTGACGCCTCCGTGTGTTTCTGCTCGGTCGGTCGGTCAGGAGCGACGCCACGCTGGGAACCTGCAGAGGAGCGGCGAGGCAGCGCAGGACGACAGAACGACGAGGGACAGGGAAGTTCTGAACGCTGCGGCTGTGGCGTGACAATACAGTGTTATTTATATCACTTATAAAAAAGAAAACAGGCTGAATGACAGAGTGTCGTTTCAACAGCTCTTTCAAATCCTGTTTTCGCCATCGCTCTTCCTCTTGGTGTAAATTCCCCCTCATCTTCCCTTTTCTTGCCTCAGCGGTTCAGGATCAGTTCATGGCCTCCTGTGTCAGAAGCAAGGTGCTTTCCCTCTCAGTGAAAATGAAACCTGATACTTTCCATGCAGTGCAGACAGAAAACACCTGGTCAGTGGCAGTTGGTCAGGTCATGCGTGAGCGGCTCAGGGACTCTCCTGTCTATCCTGTGGTGCGCAGCGTGTGGTAGCCTCTCTTCTGAGAGCGCAGGAGAGGCGTCTGGGTGTCTGCGTCCCGCGACAACACCGTCCTGCCGGCGGAGCGAAAGTGTGTGTGCGTCCAACCGTAGACCAGACAGTTGAGGAAACCCTGGGAGCCGGAGGTGAAGGCCTGCAGAGAGAGGAGAGCAGACACAATCACAACCAAGTAACATAACATATAGTGGAGGCTTTTACACAAAGGACTTAAAGGGTAACTTCGGCGTTTTTCAACCTGGACCCTATTTTCCCATCTTTTTGTGTCTAAGTGACTAAAGGGGACAACATTTTTTGAAATTGGTCCAGTATTGAGCGAGATCGCTTCAGCCGGCAGCCGCGAAACGAGCTGCAATGTAATCCGACGGGGCAAATCACACCGTCAATGTACGTCCACTAAAAGTTCTTGTTTTTACCACTGACAGGCTCAGATTGTTATTATAAGTGTCTGACAACATTATGGAAAGGACCCTACAGAGTAGGGCTGCACGATATTGGAAAAAACTGACATTGCAATATTTTTTTTTTTCTGCGATATATATTGCGATATGAAAAAATACAGGAATTTTCACCAAATGACGTGAATAGCTCTATCAAGCCTTGCCCCTTTAAGAAGGTGGCCTTGTGGGTAACCTGCGCAGGTGACGTAGCAGGAAGTGAGTGTGTTTTTAGCCGCAGCCAGAGTGAGTTTCAGGATGCTAAGTGAGTAAAGTTAGCATAGTTAGCGGGAAAAGAGCTTAGAACGTCACCGAGAGGCCGTGCATTATGTTCCCTCTGTACCGAAATAAAGTGCCAGTTCTCCACTGCAGAGTCGGTCCGGACTCTTAGTAAAAAGCTTGTTACCAGCTACGAGCCAGGCTAAGCTAAAATAGCTAGCACAACACCAGAGGCTTCCCGACTACGGTTCGGAGCCGCGAAAGCTGGAAAGGTAACATACACTACTCTTATAACATTTATGTTATAGCAATTATGTTATATCAGACAGACTTCTCTTGTAGGTTAGTCATGGAAAATGAGAACCGTGCGAGTTTTCCTTTTGTATCAAGCAGCAAAAAAGTTGTAGCATGACGTGTTTGAGTTAATTTGCCTTACTTGACATCGCACGTCCTGCGATGTGACTATTGCACATGCGCACATCGCGATGACGATGCTGAAACGATATATATCGTGCAGCCCTACTACAGAGAAATGAAACGTTTTTCTTCACCTTTCGCTTGATCCGGTCTGTGTGTAACCAAGTCTCGCTCAAGTCTCGCGAGAGTTGAGTTGTTGCAGGAAGTTACACACAGACCGGATCAAGCGAAAGGTGAAGAAAAACGTTTCATTTCTCTGTAGGGTCCTTTCCATAATGCTGTCAGACACTTATAATAACAATCTGAGCCTGTCAGTGGCAACAAGCGATTTGTCCCGTCGGATTACATTGCAGCTCGTTTCGCGGCTGTCGGCTGAAGCGATCTCGCTCAATACTGGACCAGTTTCAAAAAATGTTGTTCCCTTTTAGTCACTTAGACACAAAAAGATGGGAAATACCGAAGTTACCCTTTAATAGAACAAAGAAGAATGAGTGAACACAATGCAGCATGGGTGGTCACAGTGGGAAGTGAAGTCCTAACTGGCAGTGTCAGTGCTTTGCTCTGCGTAGGGAACACAAACGCACACCAAATACTGACATAACAGCTTCACAGTACTGACACACATGGTACAGAACAACAGACCTAAAGTAGGTGCAGACCAGATTTCACCAGACAAACAGTTCACCTCCATTCGTTCTCAATGAGAAGTGAATAACCATGTGTGCACAGCATGGCAGGACAGGTGGTGACACGAACCAGGCCCGCCATGTGATTAGGAAAGTTGAACATTTTAATATTATGCAAATGAGCACAATGTTTGCAGCACGAGAACCAACCACATTTGGGCATAAAGCTTGGGGCTGTTAGTCTGTAACATTAAATACTGCTAACTGTAGCTCTGGTAGGCTAAACAAGTAACGTTAGCTTGTTAGTTTAACAATCGCGTCACATCCAAACAGCTGTAGCCACTTAGCTAGCTAGTTCACTAGAGTAAAGCACAATGTCAAGATGACATTTTCCATATGTTTATGGATTATATTTGGGCAAAATGAAATGAAGAAAATGCTAAAATATAAAATAGCAGGAATAACAGCAGGAATTGGACCGGACATTTTCACCTGTTGGTCTCATGAACAGGTTAGCTAACGCTTCAGTTTAGCAGCTAAAACAGTTCGCTTCAGGTTAGTCTCAGGTTTTGCTCACAGATCAATAAATGAAAACTTGTTGTCATGAGGTGGGAGTTGAACCATCCGCTCCCCTGACCTCTGACCTCCGACCTCTGACCTCCACACCCTGACTGTCCACCGTCAAACTACTTCCTGCTTCACGTTATCTTTCCTGGTACGGAAACATATTTCTCTCACTTTTCCTGCACTGAACACATTATTTGCAGTTTAAAACTCGTCCTCATGTCTCCATGTCGGCGCTGACTGACCTGTGTGATGTAGAGAACGACTCCAGCCAGGCCCTGACCTGCTGAGGGCGCCGCCAGCCACACAACCGCCAGGTAGACCGCTGTGGACAGACACACACACACACAATGCTCAACCTGACACCATACTTCATCACTGTGATCATAACGGCCAATCAGAACCAGATAATGCTGAAGGTGTAACACATGAATCAAAGTGTTAAGCAACCGAATGAAGTGACGACTGTGGGATGAAGGGTGAAGGAACGGACCTGGACCCCAGCAGAAGATGAAGACGGAGGGGTAGAGGAGCATCCGTCTGTCCATCGCACGGAAGGACGACCACTGCCGGTCGCCTAGGTAACCGCTGGAGGTCACGACCCGCCTGTAAATATGCCGGGCCTTTCCCATGAGCATCTGGGGCAAGACAGGAGAATTAAAGAGGCTGTAAGCAGAAGTCGGCATTTTGCGTCATATTGTCTGCTGTAGATTAGCATCTCTGCTATTTGGTGTTCAGTCCAAAATCCCCATGGAAATTATGATGGGCTAAAAAAAATGCTAAAAATAAGGGCTAAGACTAATTAATATACTACATTTGTATATTCATTAGCATCAGCGTTGTGAATTTTGATCTTTTAGTTCATCATCTGGGAAAGCGGACTACAGTAGCAGTGAAGAGCGACTTCCTTTACTTCTAGTTTACACACAGTTGCACTGAATGATTGTAGTGTCGTGTCATGTGACGATGTGTATGATTTAATGCATTTCTTATTGGGCTGCATTATTGAATTCATACTGTTGTAGACCTACTACTTTTTTCTATTTATATCTATGTAATTGTATTCTAATGTTTTTCTACTCTAGACATGGATGTGACCTCCTAGACACTCTATTTCTCGGCTGATTGCCCTGTGATGTCACTGATTTGGAAGATTTGTAGATTATATAAATCACTGAGAAGATGTGATATTTTATCTTGAAGAAGGCAATATGTGCCGAAACGTCAATTCATAATATAAAATGAAACTATTATATTTGAGTTGCAAGTGTGCGGCTCCCCCCCCCCCTCCTCCCTCTTCTTCTGCTGTGTGACCTCACCACGATGCCAATCAGCGTGAGCAGGAAGGCGGCGAGGAAGATGGCGATGCGGTAGGCGTGCAGCAGGCTGCAGGCTCGCAGCTGCTGCCGCTGCTCCGGGGTCAGGTACAACGCTCCGGTGTGCAGCAGCAGACACCTGAGGAGGAGGAAGGAGGAGGAGGAAGAGGAGGAGGAGGAGGAGGAGGAGGAGGAAGAGGAAGAGGAGGCAAAAACATCAAACATCAGACATGCTTTTGCTGTCAAAAACTGCCTTTTCTCCCTTGCTCTTACTTCTTATTGTCTGTTGTAAGCTGAAAGAAAGACTTCACATCATCGTCTCCCATATCTTCCTTGTGTAAAATCCTTTCTTCCCTCTCTCTTCAGCTCATTCATCCATGATTATTCCAGGGTCACAGGGATAATTGTTCCATCTGTGACCTCTGACCCTTGACCTCCTTACTATTGGTAGCTTGTAATATTGGCGATCTAGCAGTTTGAAGCTTATTCTACTGTCGACCTCACTGGAAGTCACTTTGGATGAGACTGTGACAGTGTGGGGAAAGTAAATAAGTAACTCTCTCATTAGCTACAGTTGAAATACCCTTGAGCAAGGCAGCTAACCCCAGCTAAGTCCCACACTCACCTGTATGGCTGGCTGAAGTTGGCGTAACACTGGCTTATGTTTCCTTGTACAAACACCGGCGTCATCAGCAGCACAGGCAGCAGACTGCGGGCAGATGGAAAATTAAGTAAATACTTTTTTTCATGATTCCCTATTGGGGAAGGTCCCGATCAGCTGTTGTCGATCAGGATTTTGAGAAGTTCAGGTTCCTTCATCTGTATCATTTTCTAAATCACTTGTTTGTTTTGCTTTTTTGCCTTTTTCTCCCAATTCTGCCAGTTCCCCATGTAGATATCAAAGACAGCTCCTGGGTATAACTGGGTTTTAACAGCTGTACATACCTAACCAGGTACAAACAGAAACACATAAATTGCACTCTACTTTTCCTCAGTGTTAGAGAGGAGTTCAGACTCACCCTGAAACCAGTGCAGTGATCTTGCTGGCGGTCGTCACTCTGGTGGGAAACTGGGAAAATGAAATGAAAAGGTAAAATCACATGAAAAGGTTCAAGTGACAGAACGCTCAGCGAGATCTGAGTTCACACAAATTTCTCATATCATCACAGACTTTTCATCTCTATTTAATATCACAGTTAGGCTCGGTGAGGTTCAGGTAATGGGAAAGTGTCGGTTTATAATCAGATTTTTAGGTAGAAATATGAGTTCCCTGTGTAGCTCAATGGGTAGAGCAAGGCACTGACACTGCTAGGGTTGAGGGTTCAATTCCCATGGTAGTTGAAAGGGAAGAATATGGCACCATCCCTGGAAGAGTTGAGGGTTTGATTCCCACCTGGACTCAAAAATCTACCTCAGCGTACAGGAAGGCACTTTTGCTCAAGTCTGACAAATGGCACATAAGAAATGCATGTTCCCCCTTATAATGATTAGCTTTGCAAGCCAGAAGATCTTGTTGTTTGATGACAGCTTGTGAAATACTCAATTTTTTATGATACAGAATAGAAATTAATTTCAATTAGCTTAGTCAAGATGGTGGAAATATGGAAAGTAGAAGTCTCTCAGTGGAGCTCAAACCTCCACCAACACTGAACAATTCTCCAACTTCAAAGCTGCAGCCTCCGTAACACTTTATGTTTGTTTACCGTTTGTCTTCCGGGTTTGATTTTCCCACAAACTAGCACGTGAAAGCAACACTGCTGACTTGGAAGTCCCGGATATCGGACTTTCCCACCAGCACACGAACGCAGCAAAATAGTTCTGGCTAAAAAAAAAGAAAACAGCCTAACGGTGGAAATCCCAATTCTGGATCACCACCAAAATCTGATCAACTGATCCTTGGGCCGAGAGCGATCTGTCCACCAGATTTCAGCCAAATTTGTTGTAACTTTTTGAGATAGACAGACAGACGGACCGACAGACAGACAGACGGACCGACAGACAGACAGATGGGCCGACAGACAGACAGATGGGCCGACAGACAGACAGACGGACCGACAGACAGACAGATGGGCCGACAGACAGACAGACAGACAGACAGGCTGACAGACAGACAGACAGACAGACAGACGGACCGACAGACAGACAGACAGGCTGACAGACAGACAGACAGACAGACAGACAGACAGGCTGACAGACAGACAGACAGACAGACAGACGGACCGACAGACAGACAGATGGGCCGACAGACAGACAGATGGGCCGACAGACAGACAGACAGACAGACAGGCTGACAGACAGACAGACAGACAGACAGACGGACCGACAGACAGACAGACAGACAGGCTGACAGACAGACAGACAGACAGACAGACAGGCAGACAGACAGACAGACAGACGGTAACTAGTGATCTCTGGTGGTAATGTAACTACCTGTACTGGGAATCCATCAGTGCTGCACTGGAACTTGCTCCTGATCGACGTGTAGAGGCTCCACACGTAGTTCAGCGTGTAGAAGAAGGAAGCCATGTACAGAATCTGGCAGAAACAACAAAGAGAAAGAACTTTTTTTTTTGCAGTATAGTATGCAGATTTGGGAAAAAGCTTCATTTAAAGGGGGTTCATAATAACTTATGTCATTTTTATTTATTTTATCTTTATTTTACCAGGAAGTCCCATTGAGATCCAAAATCTCTTTTACATTGGAGAACTTCACAAAATATTTTCACAGCAAAACCAAAACTAGTTTCTGCAACCACTGCACCGATACACTTTCACCGCAGGTTGGTTTTTAAATGGAAATTCTTTGATCGAATTTCCACTTAAACATCTAAACATCACTTCCTGAAAAGATAAAAGACAACTAGCAGCAACTAGAAACTAGCAGCTGATCCGGGGTCAGTGGGTCCGTACAAAGGAACTAGGTCAGGAATGCTGGGTGGTTTTTGTCTGGCCTGGTTCTGCTGTGGAAGTGGACGGGATTTGCTGCTCTACTTCATCCCGACCCGTCCCACTAAAGCAGGTTCAGGTCCGGTCAGCTGGGGCACACGGCCCACAATATCGGGCCTGAGAGACGGGAGTGTGTGTGTGTTGTCTGGTTTGAGGTGAAGTTTCAATAAAACTGTGCGTGGCAGGATGTTGTAGCGGCTAGTGAAGTCGTCCTCTAACCGGACCTGCTGAAGTGCCCTTGAGCAAGATGTCTAACCCCGACCCGCTGCCGGCCGACAGGCGGCTGAACCTGCAACCAACCACAGGGAGAAAGAGCAGTTCCCTTTTTTGGGGGATCAATAAACCAACACATTTGGACACAATAATTGTACATTGTGTTGAAAAGTATCAGAAATGTCTGTTGCCCTGAAGCAGCTGTCAGCTCCCATATGGTCTAGCAGTCAGGATTCCTGGTTTTCACCCAGGCGGCCCGGGTTCGACTCCCGGTATGGGAACCAATATTTACCAAATTACTTGTCCCGGATCAATTATCAATACAACTCATGTCGCTTTGTTATAAGGGTGTCCAGTCCACCCAAACTCATCGAAGACCCCATGAAACTGCATCTTTACTTCCTTCATGTGATGCATTTCCTGCTGAAACAGGATGTTGGGGGCGGGACATAACACAGTGAGGGATCATTCAGAAGTCTAAACCAATAGGAGATCAGTCAGGGAGAGGAAGGCGCTCTACGAACCAGCAGTCCCTTACATTTGGGATTTACACACATAACCTTACATTTTCATTTTCGCTCAATTCACCCCTTAATTCATGCAAAATCCCCTTAAAATTAACTAAGGGAGTTATTAATGAGGAGATCCCATTAATGAAGGGGCGGAGGGGCGGGACTGTTCAAAAATCTGTGATGCTTTTTATGGATTTTTATTTCCTCCTCCTGGTGCAGCATGATGTCACCGTTAGAGATACTCTGTTTTCCAGGAAGTAAAAGTCATGGGAGTTCATTTGGTGGGGACTTTAATGTCTCTAACGCTCAGTGCTGTGCGGGCCTACCTGCTCCACAGTGTGCAGGTGGGACATCAGTCACATGACATTACATCAGTCTCTAGCGCTCAGTGCTGTGCGGTCCTACCTGCTCCACGGTGTGCAGGTGGGACATCAGTCACATGACATTACATCAGTCTCTAGCGCTCAGTGCTGTGCGGGCCTACCTGCTCCACGGTGTGCAGGTGGGACATCAGTCACATGACATTACATCAGTCTCTAGCGCTCAGTGCTGTGCGGGCCTACCTGCTCCACGGTGTGCAGGTGGTAGCAGTCGGCGTGTCGGCTGCTGCAGTGCTGAGAGAAGAGAGCGGCTCCGATCAGCCAGCAGAGAGCCAGCAGCAGGTCCGACACACTGAGCAGGAACAGAGGCTGCAGCTGGAACACACACACACACACACACACACACACACACACACCTCAACACTTCAGTCTGATCTGATAGATATGATGCAGTTTGACTGATTACATATAAGTTTTAGGTTTAGTTTAGTTTTATTATTAGCACATATTAAAATCAACAGTGTAAATACACAGTAAAACAAGAGTTGTGCAGGAGAGGTTGAAAAAACTCAAATGAGTTTGTGAGACTAACCTCCCCTAAGAAAAGACAATATTAAAAAAAAATCTATCATAATACATTTAAATGCAATAACTAAAATACTAATACAACTGGGTACAGGACGATATGAACAGAATGAATAGTGCGACTAATAATGATAACAGAAAATAGGAAAAAAGTGCATGGATTATTTAAAGAAGATATTGCATGGTTAGGTTCATCTTACTTATAAACAAAGATTCAGATTAACTATTTTTTATGGGGTTTAGCAGACTATTCCATAGAAGCGCTCCTTAATATCGAACAGACAATTGGCCCTGTGTGGTTCTAAAGAAAGCAGAATATTGTAGAATTTATCAATACTAGACTGGGAAGCCCTTAACCTCAACGAGTTTCAGTCGAGAGTTTTAGTGTCCCATGATGCTCTGAATGCTTCAGAGGCTTTTCCATGCTGACAAGAAGAAAATTCTTGGGGAAAAACTGAATACTTGGAAATTTTTGGCATGAAAATGAATGGAAATTTAAAGATCTTCAACATATTGTTGAAGATCTATTGCTATTGTTAGCTTCAATCTGAAAAATCTTGGTATCAACTGACCCTCAAAAGCTGTAGACTGTGTGATATTTTCTCCTGTACAACTTTGGTGCAACAGCTTTACTGTCAGACTCACACCTGTACCGTGTCAGTGAAAGTACAAGCACACAGAATTGTATTGTGTAATTTTTGCAGAGTAAATTTTAGATTTCTTTCAATTTTTCGATTTTGTTTGAAAATCTTGCTTTTGCTTGTAATTGTTTTAATCCATTTGTTTAAGTAAAGCACTTTGAGTTGCATTCTATGTATCAATGGTGCCAGAGGTGGGGACTCGAGTCACATGACTTGGACTCGAGTCCCAGTTTTAATTGCTTGAGACTTGGCTTGATGCATGAAGAGAAGACTTGAGACTTGACTTGACTTGGGTTCTGGTGACTTGGGACTTGACTCTGACTTGTACTTTGATGACTTGAAAAGGTTTCTAAAGTCTTGACTTGAGATCTTGTGTTTGTGTAAATGACTTAGATTGAAAGTGATGAGATTTGTTCCAGCGGACGACTGAATTTAAATTGTGTTTTCTGAATTTGTATGGAATGATTGAATTTATTGAAGTTGAAACTGATTCTAGAAATCAAACTCATGATGCTCTTACCAAGTTTTTATCCTATTAAAACCATATTGCATTGAAAAGTCCTAGATATTTAGTTTTCTTTAAGATATTAAATTGATACTGGACTCTTGATTTGTTCTGACTTGACTTGCTGTTCTACATTTAGACTTGAGACTTGACATTAATGACATGGACTTGACTTGGACCTGACTTGGTAATCAACATTTAGACTTGGGACTTGACTTGGGACTCGAGCAAAGTTGACTTGGTCACACCTCTGAATGGTGCTATAAAGATAAAGTTATGATTATTATTATTATTATTAAATGTATGAGTCGTGTCACTGACCTCGGGCGTCCAGATGAGTTTCTGTGAAGCTGCGTAAACGATGATGGATCCTGAACCCAGAATGCTGCAAACACACACTGCTGTTAGAATGATGTCATGGCTCATTTTACATCTTAAAGCTCTGTGTGACTCTGGTCTTGGGTTGAGTATCTTCCTCCATGATAAAACCCCCAAATCAGTGATTCTGTGATCTGTTGCTCGTCAGAATCTGCTTTGTCGGCGTTCCTTTATGTGCTAGAAGTGATTTTCAGACTGTTCCTCCAGACAACGGCAGTGAATGGAGAGAGAAACAAGCACAATTCTCCAGTCTGCTCTACCGGAGCAACAGATCACAGAATCACTGATTTTAGGGTTTTATCATGGAGGAAGAGACACGACCCAAGATGCTACCAAAGTTTAAGGAGAGTTGAATCTGTATTATGAAAATAGTTTTGCATTGACTTCACCTTTAGGAATTATAGTTATCTTTATATAATAACTAACTTTATTTACGTGTCATATCTGTAAACAACAGCTACAAGACAAACAATACAAACTCCAGACTCCAGAAAAGTTATGGGAAAATAGAAGAGGCAAAACATAAAGCGGTGAATATAGTAAACAACAACATCCTTTATCTCTCTAATATGATCATTCTCGGGTCACAGGAGTATTTGTTCTGTCTATTATCAGGTGCTGTGACCTTTGACCCCTGACCTCCTTACTGTTGGTTGTTTGTAATGTTGGTGATCTGGGAATTGAAGCTGATTCTACTGCATTGTTTGCTTTAGTCTTGTATCTGACTCTTGATACATACGATAAAACAGGTCAATAAAATGAAAATAAAAACCTGTAAGTCTGTAAAAACAGTTATGAGAAATTATTTAAAGGATCACAGTGATTTATGTTGTTTTAGATCAAATCTGTGAGTCAAATATGAGATGAAAAGAGAAAAAAAAATGCTGCAGTATTTTGAGTCAGTCATGAATTTAGACTCAAACCTGTTCAGTCTGGTGTTTCCTAACCGGTTCAGCCATCAGGAGACTCCAGAATGAACTAACGATAATAAACCGATAAATAATCAATACTCATCATACTGACCTCAGAACAGCCATGGCCAGCTGGATCCACCTGACGGCTTCATACACCTGCAGACAGGAGAAACCATCAGCATCAAGAGACTGTCGAACATCGCTGCGGTCAGACAGAAACCAGTCGTCTCCACAGACTGAGAAGTCCGAGAGTTTAGAGAAAAGAAAGATGATTTTCTGACTGGATTTCTGATGTTTCAACAGGTTTCACTTTATATTTTAAGTCAGAAAAAGACTAAATTGGATGGAGGAGGGTAAACACACCTGAACCTTGTTCTCCATCTTTGTAAACTGACAATAATCCCAATGATGTGAAATTCAAAGTCTACATCACAGTACATGGGGTTCGACCGATATGGGATTTGAAGGCTGATACTGATATTCTTGTTTTGAAGCTGCCAGTAGCCGATATTTTGTGCAATATTTAATATCTTTAAATTTGACCATTTTCATGCCGAAATATTCCCGGTATTCAGAGTTTCCCCCAGAGTTTTCTTCCTGTCAGGGTGGAAAGTAGAGAAAGTTTATAATTCAGAGCATCATGGGACACTAAAACTCTCCACTGAAACCGAAACTAGACAGTTAGCAGCTCCTTAAACAAAAGTAAAGAAACTAAAAGGTCCTGCAGGTTTTCCAGTTTCTGTGTCTGTGGTCAGCAGGAACCTGCATCAGATCAGACGGGCTGATATCTGATGTTTAATAAAAGGTCAATATCGGCTCCTATCAGTCTAACCCAACAGTAAGTCGAGATGAATGTTATGTGAGGAGAGGCTCTTTTAAGGGAGAAAAGCATAAATTAATAAATTTCTGAAAATATTATTGATTTTTGTTCATATTTGTGCTTGTTTGACTGCAGGTCAGTTTACTCTCCTTTTGTTTCCCACTGCAGCAGCGGCTTCATCTCAGTGTGGATTCATCCAGGTAGGAAGATGTCCAAAAAAAACAAAAGATCTTGTTTTTGTGTAAATGATTTAGATAGAAATCCACTGGACATAAAATGAAGAGTTGAAGACGTTTCACCAGCTCAGAGATTCAGTGGTGGGAATTTAAATTTGAATTAAACTCTTCATTTTATGTGCAGTGGATTTGATTTATATATAGGCTACTGTATATAAGTGTATATGTTTTTGGATACTGGCTATATCCCACAGCAGCGATATAAACTTGTGCTGAGGATTTAAAACACCAAATCTGACTCTGGTCATTAAAACTAGAAGAGGAGGGAGAGCAGAGAGGAAATTAAGATTAGATTTAGTTTCTTTGCAGAAATGAAGAGTGAAAACTGAAAAAGAGAAGAAATACAAGCTGTGAAACAAACAAGACCCCGAGGGACTAAAACAGAAAATATCAACAAGGAGAAGAAGAAGAAAGAATCTAAATAACAGAGAGGGGAGAGATGAGCAGAAACCAGATGTGTGACCAAGTCAGCTTCACTCGAGTCCCAAGTCAAGTCTCAAGTCTACATGTAGAACAGCAAGTCAAGTCCAGTCCAGTATCAATTTAATATCTTAAAGAAAACTAAATATCTAGGACTTTTCAATGCAATATGGTTTTAATAGGATAAAAACTTGGTAAGAGCATCATGAGTTTGATTTTAATCAGTTTCAACTTCAATAAATTCAATCATTCCATACAAATTCAGAAAACAGAATTTAAATTCAGTCGTCCGCTGGAACAAATCTCATCACTTTCAATCTAAGTCATTTACACAAACACAAGATCTCAAGTCAAGACTTTAGAAACCTTTTCAAGTCATCAAAGTACAAGTCAGAGTCAAGTCCCAAGTCACCAGAACCCAAGTCAAGTCAAGTCTCAAGTCTTCTCTTCATGCATCAAGTCCAGTCTCAAGCAGTTCAAACTGTGACTGGAGTCTCCTCCTCAGGTAGAAACAGGTTGACAGTAAAACTCAGCAGAGGAGGATCAGGCTTCCTGCAGCTTTTCAGTTTCCAGGTCTGACTGTTCAGCCTGATGCAGACTGACTGACTGACTTTTACACAACAACTAATATCACAATATGAGGAATGACAGCAGGTCTACAGCTGCAGTACTTGTGCAGCCATGTGTGTAGGACTGAATAATGATAGTTTTCCATACTTTTCTACACTTTTTGTGTAATTTTTATGTACTTTCCTACACCTGGAAAATTTTGAAATTAATCTTCCAAACTTTCCAGAGTTTGGAAAGTTTCCAGGTGTGTGCAGGAACTCCGGAGAACGCAAAAACAGAAAAAAAGAATTTGTTCCCAAATGAGATCAAAATTATCCAAATGAAAATGACAGCCATAAAATTAAACAATTATGGCCTTTTTTTTTTTTTTTTAAGAACAGTAGATAACTAAAGTCCTTAGTTGACTAAATAACACATCCTCCCCCCTCCAGGTAAAACACTCACCTCAGTCCAGTCTTCGGCTCCTGTCGTGTTTTTCTGGCTGCTGTTGGCAAAAATCTCCTCCAGACTTCCTGCAGCCGACATGATGGAAGATTAACCTGCTGAAAACTGACAGAAAAACCTGGAAATCACACACAGCCTGAGGGTTCAACTGCACAGCTACTGGTCTGGAGCTGATGACTGAACTCTTCTGTTTATATCACACTTGACTCCGCCCACTCCCCCCTCCCTCCTGCTGGCCACGCCCCCTGGAGGAGCCGCAGCAGGAGGCTGGTTTGGTTCAGGCTGATGGTGAAAACCAGTGATGTAGTGGGAAATAAGGAGGAGGGTGAACTCTGACCTCCAGTTAGTGTTTATCAGCGGACAAACAATTACCAATATGAAGGAAAATCAATTAAACTCTCAGATCAGCATCAATATCCAATCTTTATGTGACTTTATGTGAATTTAATAGTATTCTACTATGAAAGTATAATGTCGTAAAGATTTACGAGGTTTACTATAAAGCTAGTAAACTCTGTTCCTGCAAATAAAAAGGAAAGTAACCCAGGTTTATTTGGTTTCCCTCCACTTCATCCCTACTAACTTCCAGCCTGGTGTCTCCATCTGCTGGTGGACTGGAGAAGATAACAAGGCTGTGAGAAGTGGTGGAAAGAGTCTCTGGTCTTCAAAACCAAGAAGTTACAGGATCAGTCACTGTCCGACCCAAAAAAATCAACCTGTGAGAAAAGGAAAGAAACCCTGTTGAGAAAAGTGGACTGTCCACATAGAGGCTTATTATTACCCATCAGGCCTTTTCAGCAGGGCTTCTGGACTTAAAGCTCTGTGTAGCTCTGGTCGTCGCTTGGCTCGTGTTTCTTCCTCCATGATAAAACCCCCAAAATCAGTGATTCTGTGATCTATTGCTCCGGTAGAGCAGACTGGAGAAATGTTTTTTTTCTCTCTCCATTCACTGCCGTTGTCTGGAGGAACAGTCTGAAAATCACTTCTAGCACATAAAGGAACGCCGACAAAGCAGATTCTGACTATATATAAAAAACTAGTCCTGCTGCTGAACTGTTTTTAAGTTAATCTCTTTTTTTATGTTTATTAAACCTTTCAGTCTGAACAAGTGGAACACCGAAATCCTGTCGGAGGAAACTTATGATGGAACAAAGAAAATAATACGTTTACCAATAATTGTGAATAGGCGAAAAAAAGTGAGAGACTCGATTTTTATATATTGTCAGAATCTGTTTTGTCAAAGTCCCGTCTCCCACCTGACATGACATTACATGGAGATAAAATAAGACCTCTAATAGCTGGATTTAACACATTTTAATACTTTTTAAGTCCTTAAATTGAGATAATTTAAGAGTTTTTCCAGACGTTTAAAGGACCTGCAGACTCTGTATTCAGTGAATACACACGACTCATATTTCAGTAGCTTTATTTAACAATAATCCTACATGATCCAGATATGAGGCGAACTATCAAGACGAGACACACCGGGTTACACAGCAGTAGTCAGAAGTGAATTTGACTGATTTCTGTTTTAAATAAGCGTCTCTTGTCTTTCACAGCGAGGCTGACCGGAGACTCGGCGGCACGGAGACTCGGCGGCACAGAGACTCGGCGGCACGGTGACTCGGCGGCACGGAGACTCGGCGGCACGGAGACTCTGCGGCACGGAGACTCGGCGGCACGTCACGAGTCTTCTTCAGGCCCTTCGGCTTCGACTCGCCGGCGCTCTCCTGTCAGATTCATTAGCAGCAGCAGCAGAGCGGCGAGCGGTCAGACAGAAACCCACTTAAAGCTCCGGGTTCGATCCCCCGAGTGTCCGCACAGGAAGTGTCCATGAGCGACGCGCTGGATCCTCCGACCTCTGACCTCCGACCTCCCTGTGGACGGGCGGGAGTCTCCCTGCGTCTGAAATGGCTCCCTACTCACTACAAGGCTTGGGTGATATCCAAAATTTTATATTGCGATACTGTCCCGCCAAAATATTGTGTGGGGTGCGGTGGCGGGGTTTCTTTTTTCCCCCCTGCTTTTTTGGGGGGTATTTGATTTTATTTCTTCCACATTACATCAAATTTCTAGGCTATAATAATAATAATAATTATTATTAACAGCCGATATTCAATATTGCAGGAAATATAGCGATATTCACAAAATATTGCGACATTCGATAATATCGAATATCGGCCCGAGCCTACTCCCTAATCCCCATCTAGGCAACGTCCATGGAGACATTAAATAGTTTACTAAATAAACATGAATTCCAACATCTACACTATATTTACCAGTCTGACTCCTGACTGAATGTTTCTCATTCTCTTAAAGCCATTTTGATCTAAAGGCTTCTGCTTAAATGCTTGAAATGAGTTTCTTAGACAAATATAAATAGTGAAGTTGATCCTACGTATGAATTTCTTTCCAAAGCCTTTGCCTTTCCATCAAGGCAAAGAATCTAAAATATAAGATAGTTTTGATTTAATACTTTTTTGTTCACTGCTTAATTCCATTTGTGTTATTTCATAGTTTTGATGTCTTTACTATTATTCTAAAATGTGGAAAATAGTAAAAACAAAGACAAATGTGCCGTGTCCAAACTTTTGACTGGTAGTGTACAGTATTGTCTTTTGTCGTCATTCAGCGTCCAAATGATTCCTGTAGAGTTTGAGCTTTTGATATCGATCCTAATTAAATCACGTCTCGCCCTGAGACGAGCTGCAGCTCAGTGAGCAGAGACTGCTGGAGCTGCTGGAGCTTTCATTTCAACAGTTTGCTTTGTTAACTAGATATTACGGGGCATTGTGGGATATATTTAGTGCCCTCAATTGTATGCCAAATTTGATTTGAGAATTCGGACAGTAGCCCAAGAAGGCTCATGCCTGAAACACTGAAACAGTAAACTAAATAGTAAACAGGGAGCCAGTCGGACCGGAGAATCAGAGCAGCGGTCGTGTCGGAGTGCAGGACCGGACGCTCCGCTTCACATTCCTGTTTCCTTTCCTCTTTCAATCACCAGACAGATCAGCGTCTGTCCGTCGGTCCATCAGCTAAAAATCTTTAACTTAATGGTAAAAAAGTCACTGCTCTCATGCTGGAATAACTTCTCCAGCAGCATCATTGGTTACCAGGCAAGCGCTAGTCCTGATGTGATTGGTTGCTGACAAATCGCAGCCTTGTTGTGGCGACTCGGCGCCCGGAGCAGCCGGTTCTGGTGTTTCACCGTTCAGTAACTAATGTTAAAGTATTTGAGTCGTGCCTCAGTGTTTTGTTTTGACGTCAGAGCGTCTCCGCCTCCTGCGTCCCCGAGCGAGAAGATAAAGACGACAGAGACGACAGAGACGAGGACGGCGACTCGTGTTTCTTCATGTGGTTACGGAAGATCCTGGCGCCGCTGAGGTTCTTCTTGCAGATGTCGCAGAAGTACGGCCGGGCCTCAGAGTGCATGCCGACGTGGTAGGTGAGCTCCAGCGCCCGGCTGAAGCTCTTGCTGCAGAAGGGACACTGGTAGCGGACGCCGGAGTGCGTCATCTGGTGGCTCTTCAGAGAACTCTGCTGCTTGAAGGTCTTCTGGCAGACGGAGCACTGGTACGGCCGGGCGTCGGTGTGCAGCCGCTGGTGCCGCCGCAGCGCGCTGGAGAAGGTGAAGCTCTTGCCGCAGTGGGCGCAGGTGTAGGGTTTCTCCCCGGTGTGGATCCTCTGGTGCTCCGTCATGTGCACCTGCTGGGTGAAGCTCTTCCTGCAGGTGGGGCACTGGTAGGGCCGCTCTCCGGAGTGGATCCTCAGGTGCTTCTGCAGCGCCGACGCCTTCTGGCAGTCGCGGCCGCACACCGGGCAGCAGTGCTTCCGTTTGCCTCCGCCGCCGCCGCCGCCGCCGCCGTCGCCGTCCAGCAGCTCCGAGCGGCCGTGTTGGTCTGTTGGAGGACAGCGAGGTGGAGGGAGTTATGAAAAACAACTGAATCTGTCAATCTGTCAATGAACATGCTCTGTGTTTATCTGCAGTATTATTCTGCTGTCAATACATTCAGCAGATTTGATTATTTTCATTATCTTCAGTTCCTTCAGACAACTCAAGCATTGAATAAGAACATTTTCATAGAGAGCAAATGTAAATACATATTCTTCTCTCATTTACTTCAACTGTTTATTATTTGGACAAATAAACATTATAATAAACAATATTTGTGCAACACCTTTCTTAACAAATTTACACCACTACTACCACTACTGCCTCTACTATTAATAACAGTGTTACTACCTCATCTCTGACATCATCTCTGACATCATCTCTGACATCATCACTTACCGATCCTCGCCGGTCTCCAGTCTTCTTCCTCGCCGTCTGAGTTGATCAGGCCGCTGACGTCTCCTTCCTCGTTCTCCACCTTGTCCTCCTCGTCCTCCAGCACCAGCCGTCCTGACAAGTCCGGGTCGCCATGGTTACCGGGGAAAGCTCTGGGTTTGGGGATGAAGGATTCAGAGGTGCTGGACTGGCCTTCTGGCTCCTGGAGGAAAGGTAGACAGAGTTTATTATTAATAATAATAATAATAATAATAATAATAATAGTGTGCTCCTGTGTTCCTCTGTTCTGTCAGAATAACAGATCAGTGGATTCTTAAATTGAGCGCTTTGTCCCTTTACAGCTGCAGTGATTTTCTGGTTTCCCCACCTGCTCCTCCAGATCCTCCTCCTCCTCCTCCTCCTCTTCCTCCTTCATCCCTTCCTTCTCCTCTCTCTCCGCTTCCTCCGCCTCTTCTGCAACTTTAATGTTGAACCAGAATTCCTGAAAGAGAGACAATATTACAGTTCAGGGTTCAGTAACTAATCCACTGTTACTCCCAATATATTATCTGATCTGAAATATGTTACTTTTGGATTATTTTGCTTATCCATAGAACATGCTGTTACATGAACAATTTCTTCAACAATAATAAATTCTGACTGCAAACTGAGTGATAAATAGAAGATTTATCAAGGCGAGAGAGAGAGAGACTTTATTCAGATGGAAACCAGGATTCTTGTTCTTGTCCTGTCTTATCTTAAGTTTCAAAGATAGGAAAAATCTTATTATGCTTTTACAGAAGCAAACCCTTAACTCATGGTTGCGTCCTGTCTTATCTAATCAATCAATATCCAATCGATACATCATCCGGGAAGTTAAGGAGTTCATCTTGAGGTTTCATCAACCTCTCTATCTCTACGTCTCTCTTCATTGTCATTCAGACCCAGCAGAAGTCTGGCTGCCATCTTTGTCCGTTATTTTTTTAATCTAGGACTGGTTCAGTGTTATTCTAAAACAGGATTCCTAAATTAGAATATTCTCAAGTTAGGACACTTCTGTAAGAGCTAAATCATCCTTAAATTTCTGCACAGTATGTCCAGGACCTTAAGAAGCTTTCTGTTCTGAATCACTGCTGCTTCAGGACATTTTAACACTTTTAAAGGTCTTAAATGCAGAGAACTGAACTGCAGACAGACGGCAGCCTGACCTTGGCGCCGTCGGCCGGGTCGGCGATGAGTCCGTCCCGGATGTGGATCCTCATGTGTTTCCTCAGCAGACAGGGCCGCAGGAAGCTCTTGGGGCAGATGCTGCAGGGATGAGGTTTATCCGCCATGTGGATTTTCTCGTGGGCTCTCAGGTTGGTGGAGGTGGAGAAGGCCTTGCCGCACACCGAGCAGGAGTACAGCTTCTCCGCCGCGTGGATCTTGACGTGCTCCTTCAGGCGGGACGGCCTGGGGTAGCTCTTCCCGCACACCGGACAGACGTGCGGCTTCTTCCTGACGCCTGCCGGCCCGTCTGAGTCTGACAGGACCAGCGACACTTCAGGTCCGAACGGGAAAGGTAAAAGACACTTTAGATTTACCAGGATCACCGGTCCCTACGCTCCAGGCAGATCTCACAGCCTGGGTTACATTACTGGCTAGACGTCTGATAACGCCCCGTTCTCACACTTCATGGATAAAGGATATTTTCAATCTCATACAGCTGGAAAAAATTAGATGTTCAACGAAAGGCTCCTCCAAGAAATTTGATGTGGGGCCTTTCTTTGCCCAGGCAGAAAAAAATACTTTTCCAGTTTCCCTGAGTAAAGAGCCATTATATTTCAGCCTGAAGGGAAATGATGATATATTCCTGTTTAATGAGATGTGGGATAAGTATCTGACCCAGGTATTGAATGTTTTCTGTGAAAATTGACCAAGTTGACCATGTTTCTTTGTTTGTTTTGTATGTTATTGTCTTTTTTTTTTTTTTACGATACTGTCCTAGTCACTGTTTATGTAACCACCTTCTTGTATTATAACACAACACACTGTCATTTACAAGTGCTCTTATACTGTTATTGATTCATGTGCTCAAATAAACAAAGGTTGTAAAATAAAAACAAAACAAAAAACATTTACCTGATTTTCACATTATAGTCTTGAATGAATGAAGGTCTAGCTTCATTTCTCTAAGCTTTTTAGTGGTAACATGCATGTTAATTGATTTATGAGCAGCCCAAAAGACTTGATGTGTTGAGTTTTATTCATGTTACTTGTAGTCTCTGGGTTTTGTCTGCAGGTACTGTACATTGTTGACTTGGTTTTTACTATGTGCATTTTATTGTATTGTACAGTTATGGTTGTGTTTAGACCTTGGCGTGTTTGGAAGTCCGTGCTCACCGGGCTGGAAGTGCAGAGCTTCAGTCACAGCTCTGGACTGCCTGTCCTCCTCTAGGTCCTCAGCTGTACGGTCCCGCAGCCCGTTACAGCCGGCAGGCGGCGAGCGGTCAGACATGATGAGCTGAGCATCCGACACCTGGAACAAAGACCGATCAAACTGTTTCACTTTCAGTGTGATAACTGAGACTGTCACTGTACGACATCACTGTGCCTCCACATCTGCTCTGGAACCGCCGGCTGCAGGATCCTGTTGTTTTATTCATTCACATTTTGTTCCATATTATTTTCTCCCACTTTTCCTCTCCATGTCTTTACATCACTCAGATAAACATTATGGCTGCACAATTAATTGCAGATAATCGTACACGGCGATACTGAAGTGTTTATATTTCCCAGTGTGGTATATGAAGCTCTCCCATCACTCCCGACCAATCACAGCCTCTCAGCTCAACGTGCGTCATGTGACCAAAACAAAGTTCAGATGAAGCAGCAGAGAAACTTTACAGAGAGAATCTGTGGAAAAGAACGGATCGACCCGACCTGAAAACCATCTGGAGACTCTTTGGTTTGAAATCAGATGAGAAACAACAACAGATTCTGACAGTTTGTCTTGGAGCTGAACCCAAAGTAATAAAGTAGGAACTATTTAATATATGAATTTAGTAAATAAAGACATAATAAGACAGTAAGACAGAAAACAAGACTTTCTAGCTGCTGCTGCTTTGAGAAACACAAGGAAAGCTGCGAAAGTGCATTCAAATAATTTTGTTTCCTGAAACTGAGACAAATAATTGTGATTATTAATCATGATCACGACATTTAGCAAAATACTGTGCCACTGTGACAGTTAACTTCTACTGAATGAAACAGTGAAGTTGAACTAAACTAAAACCTGACTACACTGCAATGTTACTAAACTAAACTAAACCCTCACTAAACTAAACTAAACTAAACTAAACCCTGACTACGTTGCAATGTTAAACTAAACCCTGATTAAACTAAACCCCGGTCCTTGGGGGTTTAGACAGGGTTTGTTTTAGTAATGTAATCAGGTTTTAGTTTAGTTAGGGTTTAATTTAGTTTAGTAACATTGCAATATTAGCAACACGCGTTTCTTGTGTATCCAGACTTTAATTCGGCCCGGGAGTGAACCTGATAAAACCACTGAAGCAACAGGTGTAACTTCACACAGGACCAAAGTAGCTTCTGATGAACTGATGAACAGACTAACATCACCTCAACTAGGAGCATTACATTATTATATCACAGCCTGTATATTAGATTTATTTTGATGATTTCCTCTGTAGTAAAACAGAAAACTCCCACCAGCCCACAACACTGACACAGAGCGCGACACAGACGGGTCCAGGGCCAGGGTTTGGATATTGTGTATTTTTTTTTTAATCATAATGCAGCTTCCATATCGGCTGTTATGTTGGTGCTGATAAAGTACGGTATCCTGGTTTGAGAAACGGTAACGTTGCTATAAAAACAGTCTTTTCCAGAGCCGGTACTCGTTTTGCAGCGTTAACGTTACTTTCCGTCACATTTAGCATCGGCGGCTCGTTTAAAATCCACTCTTACGATCGTAAAACTTTGGCAAAACTTATTAATTTGCAAAGAGATAATTTTTTCCATTAATTTTACCGGATCATCAGGCTCCAGCTGACCTTAGCTGAACCGCGTCGCTCATGATAACACTCCGCTGTGTTGCTGTTAGCTTGAACCAGCAGGGAAGCTGTGCGGCGGCGGAACATGTCCTACGGGAAAACAGGTTTTGTGGTTTTGGTTCCCCGCTACAAAAAGTCCCGTTCAAGTTTTTTTTTTTACGTCAAGAAAATATTAAATAACGTTTACTCCGAGAATTGTGTGCATTTTCAACGATTGCAAGTGTTATTTGACGTTATTCAGTTTTTTTCCCTCTTCTGTTGCCATGCTCATGTTTTAGAATCAAACTCAGGATATTTGAACTGCTGTCAGATCTACAGCATCTGCAGATTTAAGGAAGTCAAATTTGAGACTTTAATAACATTTTACATGATGCTTGGTATAGAAACCAAGACCATTTTTACTTAATAAATAAATAAAAATACATTAACAAAAAGTGGGGGGAAAGATCCTATTCCTGACTGAACATGCTAATGAATGTTCTCAACTATAAGTACAGCTGGGCGATAATTCAATATTCTGGTTTATCGTCTTTCAGTGGAATCATATGGTGATGATATGGTGATTTTGGGATATCATGACACACAATATGGCATGTGACAAAGGCCCGGTCCGGATTCAAACCCAGGACTTTATGTTTACAAGGTACAGTGCCTTAGACCACTGATCCAGCAGGACAACCCAGAACAGTTTGTATTGTTTTAAACTGTTTCCACGCTTTAGTTACTCATGCACACACTTTACTCAGCTGTGCCCATGTATTACAAAATAACAGAGGTGTGACCAAGTCAACTTCGCTTGAGTCCCTCAAGTCTTGAAGCACAAGTCTGAAGTCAAGTCTCAAGTCTAAATGTAGAACAGCAAGTCAAGTCAGAACAAATCAAGAGTCCAGTATCAATTTAATATCTTAAAGAAAACTAAATATCTAGGACTTTTCAATGCAATATGGTTTTAATAGGATAAAAACTTGGTAAGAGCATCATGAGTTTGATTTCTATAATCAGTTTCAACTTCAATAAATTCAATCATTCCATACAAATTCAGAAAACAGAATTTAAATTCAGTCGTCCGCTGGAACAAATCTCATCACTTTCAATCTAAGTCATTTACACAAACACAAGATCTCAAGTCAAGACTTTAGAAACCTTTTCAAGTCATCAAAGTACAAGTCAGAGTCAAGTCCCAAGTCACCAGAACCCAAGTCAAGTCAAGGCTCAAGTCTTCTCTTCATGCATCAAGTCAAGTCTCAAGCTATTCAAATTGTGACTCAAGTCTGACTCAAGTCCAAGTCATGTGACTCGAGTCCCCACCTCTGCAAAATAATTTTTCCGGTGTCACCTGTCCATCAGAGGTAAACCCCGCCCCCTCACCTGGTCTCCGGGCAGCAGGGAGCCGTTGGCGGGCGGGGCGCCTCCTGCCTCCCTGCTGTGGATCTCCTGGTGCTTCCTGAAAACTCTCTGGATGGAGAAGCGTTTCTTGCAGACGTCGCACTGGAAGGGCCTCTCCCCGGTGTGGGACCTCATGTGCTCCTGCAGGCGGGACGTCCTGCTGAAACCCCGGCCGCAGATGTCGCACACGTACTGCAGCGCCCTCTGGTGGAGCAGCTCGTGCTGCTGCAGCTTCTCTGAGGTGGAGAAGTCTTTCTCACACAGGAAGCAGCGCAGAGCCGTTTCCTCCAGAAGATGAAGACAACGTGTGATTATTCATTTTGGAAACCAGCGAGCCTTTTGTAAAACACAACGACAGTACAGACGCTTCACACAGGATGTTTCATGATGTCTTTTAGTGACGGACGATCTGTTTCTCTCCTGATACGATTCAATACGTGATCTGAGGTTCAGGATCAATACAACCAGGATACGATGTGATCAATAAAAGTTCAGTGACAACAAAGTCTGACTGCAGAATTCTGTTTATTTCTGAGACTCAAATCTTTCTAGCGATGCCATTGGCTGCTAGAATGTAAACAACAATTTAAAAATGTATCATATTGTTTTTACCCTCTATTTTGACCTTTTGTATGATGCTCATCTGGTTGTTAAAGCACTTTGTAAACTGTTAATAATGTTTACCCTTATTATTTGTAAGTGCAGCTTTAATGTGAACGGCTGCAGCAGGTCTCACCTTGCTAGCTCCAGCTGCAGGTTTCTCCCCGCTGCCCTCCTCTGCAGCGTGTGTCCTCATGTGTTTCCTCAGCAGGCCGGGCCGGTTGAAGCTCTTCCAGCAGAGCGGGCAGGGGTGCGGCTTCTGTCCGGTGTGCAGCCTGACGTGGTCCCGGAACGACGACGGCGTGGAGAACACCTTGTCGCAGAAGGAGCAGGAGTGCAGGTTCTCCTCGCCGTGCGTCTTCTGGTGGGTCTTCAGGCCGGTGGTGGAGGCGAAGCGCTTGGGGCAGAGCGGGCAGGGGAAGGGCCGCTCCCCGGTGTGCGTCCGCTCGTGCTGCACCAGGTAGCGGCGCTGGACGAAGCCGCGGCCGCACGCCGAGCAGCGGTAGGGCTTCTCGGCGGCGTGGTGGAGCCGGTGGCGCCGCAGGCATCCCGGCTGGGCGTAGCTCGCCCCGCACTCGGAGCAGGAGTACGGTTTCTCCCCGGTGTGCACCCGCTGGTGGACGACCACGTTTATTTTCCGCGTGAAGCGCTTCCCGCAGACGGAGCAGCTGTACGGTTTGTCGCCGGAGTGCGTGGTCATGTGTCGCACCAGCCGGTACGGCCGGGAGAACTCTTTGCCGCAGACCGAGCAGCGGTGGAGCGCCTTCGACCTGCAGCTGTTCTGGTTTAAACCAGGTTCTGCTGATGTGGAGGGACGCTCGGAGTCAGAGACAGAACCTTCTCCTGCAGGAAATTAAACTGATGTTGGTTAATCAAAGACACCATTCAACAGCAAATTACTATCTCTACAGCAGTGATTCTCAACCTTTTCCATATCAAGGACCCTAGTTCAGTCCACATTAGAGCCACAGACCCCCATTTGATGAGATTTTGTCTCTCGGGCCCAAATCTGAGAATATTTTTATTGTCAGGTCTGATTTTGTCCAGAACTCCATGACTGTCTGTATTGCAGGTAGAGAGATAACAGAGAAACTATGATCAGAACATCATTCTTCTACATTCTCTAACTGTGTTAACTTCTAGTAAATTAAATAATAGTGAAGTTTAACAATTCATCAGTTTGCTGGGGACCCCCTGGAACCCACTCAAGGACCCCTGGTGGTCCCCGGACCCCACGTTGAGAACCACTACTCGCCACATACACAGTGAACTGCTGAAGGATCAACAGCTCAAGCTTCTTCTCACACAAAAACATATCAGCTCTACTCTCAGTGAAAGCAGCATCAAACTTCTATTGTTGTTCAGCTCAGATTAAACTGCTACTGTATTTTTTTTTTGTGTGTGTTTTGGTTCTGTATATTTACCATTTTAGATGTAAGAAGACACAATAGTGAAGAGGTTTAAGCTTTATTTTGAGGGTATTTTCAGCCATATTGTACTAAAAAATATGAAAAAACGTCAAGAGGAACTTCCAATTTAAGGGTTCCAAAAGTATTTGGACAGATCAAGATCATGTTCAATATTATTATCATGCAGTATGTAAAGGAAAAATCCCTAATATGTAACTATTCCTGGAAGCCTTTAACCCTTAAATCTGTGATTCTGACCAGAAGGTTGCCGGTACGAATCTCTGTTCTTCAGAAAGGTTTCTGAGATGAGTTTTTCTCTTTACCTCCACCAGGAAGCTGCTGATCATCCTCTCTTCTGTTTCCTGCTTCCACTTCCTCTCCGTTCAGCTGCTCCCGCTCTGCTTCTTCCTCCTCCATCTGTTTTCACTTCTCATGTTACAGCGTCATGAGAGCTGCTGCAGCCTGGAGGTCCGGGAGCTGCCGGCTCTCCACCAGACCAGGCCTCTGGAACAAAGACAACAGGAGATAATTAGAGACCAGTTAAGCATGTGTCAGTCCTGGCCAGCATAACCGTAGTCTTGAGTTTAAATTTCACTTTGTACACTGAAAAGAAAGAAATCTTCAATTATTAGCATGTGTAATTTGGTAAATTATTGTTTCCAAAGTGCCTCACAGCACCATGAGGTCACACATCTTTAGCAAAACAGGGAATCGAACCCCCGACCCTGGCAGTGTTAGTGCCTTGCTCTACAGCTCTGAGTAAATACAGATACCAGTTCAGAAGATCGGTCTGGGCAACAGGCCTTCGATTCAGTTCAGTCTATATGTTTTACCTTATTATCCTTTCATGACATGGAGAAAATACTTCATTCATTCATTGATTCATGCTTTTATTTCTTTGGGTCTCAGCTATAAAACTCTTTCTCTCCTTCAACCAATCCAGAACGCAGGAGCCGGGCTTTTAACAAGAACTGACCATAAAACTCCTGTTTCAGCCTCCTCACACTGCTACCAGTTGCTTTTAGAGTAGATTTAAAGATTTTATTGCATTTTTAATTCTGTTCAGCACTTTCTAACTTTGTTTTGAAAATTGCTTATAAATAGTGTATTCTTATTATTATTACATCTGTAGCCAGTAACTTCCATCCAAAGCCACTGGTGTGAAACATAGACTGTAGGTGTGAAAGAGAACACAGATGTTCAATAAATAAATAATTACTTTATTCTTCCGCCAAGGAATATAGTTCTGAACAGCAGCTAAACACAGTGGTTGCTAATCAACACATAAGAAGCTTTGGGAGTGATTTTAGATTAGGTTATTAATTTTATTAGTTATGCTGTCACCATAGATATAAAAATATGTTCTCGCAGGCATGCGTATATTACAATCTTATATTATTAATATTCAAATAGCCGCGTGTTTATGTATTATAACACCACATAACTATTATTCAAATTAACCATTGTGCATCACCGCTGTGTGTCAATCGATGAATTTTACAGCAGCTTCAAACAAGATTCAGCCAATCAGAACTGCGCACCGGCAGTAATCGTTTTATCAATCAGTGTTTTTTCCCTTGTAACGAACTAGCTAGCTGAAGACAAAACATGAAAGTTACCGCTGACAGGTATCCCGCAGACAGACCGCACGCGCCGGGGTTTCCTCCACAGTCCGGATATCACCGCTGCCGGAGAATGAAAATCCTTGGTTTGGAGGACTCCTTTGACTTTTGCTTCATGCTAATGCTAGCTAACGTTAGATACTCGCTAGCTATCTGGCGTTAGCATGCTAAATTCGGCTCAATCCTTTTCTAAACAAGTCACTATTTTATCAGTTAACACAATAAACTCCAGGGGGAACGTAGCGTTACTATAATGCAAGACTGAAGACACTAAAGAGGTAAAAAATCAAACCGGGACCTGCTTGCTAGAGCGGTGACGTGTAAAACAAACGACACATTTGTCCTCAGTACGAGGAGGAGCCAAAGGCGCTGGGACAGGGTGCGCTCGATTTGTTGTTCTGTGATGAGGCGGTGGTCTTCAGCGCTGTGAACACACTGTCCTTCATCACACTGATACCCTGGATCTCTGAATTCCCATTACTGTACATTAGCAGGCCAGTCTTTTTCTAATACAGTGTTGACATGCAAGTTAAATGCTAAAAAATGTGACATATCTCAGTAGTGTACAACTCATTCATTCACAGGTACTAAACCCACCTAAACCCAGTTTATCCACCGTAACAGGCTGGCACAGCTCTTTATGATTTAAACCTTACTGTTTATTTTGGTCTTCATCTTTCAATTATCCCACTATTTACTTGAATGTTGCTCTTTTCCACCTCTGTCCTCCTATCTGAATTTAATCCCTGTTTATTATTGTTTCATTGCTTTTTAAATTAAAATTTTGAGCATTGTTTTTTTCTGTCAAACTGCATCACTGTTCAGGTCTTGGACTCCAACAGCCTCTACACATCCGGATTTTAGTTGTTGTTTTTTTTTAATAGGGTTAAACCTGATCCATGTATTGGTGAAACACATCAGCAGGCTGGTGTAGTGAGCAGGGAGGTCGTCCCTCAACCAGGAGACCCGGGTTTGGTGCAGAGTTTTAGTTCTAAAACATTTGGACTGGAAAGTGAGTTTTGAAAACCAGAAGTCTCAGCAGCTGCACGAGTCATTTTTGAGTCACTGATATCAATCAATTTTGTCATTTTGTGCCATGGGGCAGAAAACCATGACTTACTGCACCTTGAAGACAGTCACTCACATGACAGCGTGATTAAGAGCATACATATTTATTAAACAACTGTGACACTGATACACACACACACACACACACACACACCATGCAGAGCTCATTGTTTCTTCTTGACCACGTGAGCGCAGTCATATTTGCCGCGCACCACCGTGAGTTTGACCCCCGGCAGGTCCTGCGTGCGTCCGCCCTGCACCAGCACCACGTTGTGCTCCTGCAGGTTGTGTCCCTCCCCGGGGATGAAGGCCACCGCCTCCTTCCCGTTGGACAGGCGAACCCGGGCGCACTTCCTGTTCGCCGAGTTGGGTTTCTTGGGTTTGCGAATCATGGTCTTCAGAATCACGGCCTTCAGCTGCGGCCGGCCGAACGTGGCGCCCAGCGCCTTAGGCAGCGGCTTGGGCTTCCCCTGCCGGTGCATCTGGTTAAGCGTGGCCATGGTGCGGGACAGGAGGGGTCCCGTCCAGGTGGAGGCATGCTGGGACGCTACAGAGAGGCGACCAGGATTCACTTATTAATAGGGCTGCAACTAACAATTATTTTCATTATCAATTCATCTATTGACTTTTTTTTTTGATTAATCATTTAGTCTATATAATGTCCAAAATGATGACAAATGTCCATCACAGTTCCCTCACTACAGGGGCTTTCTGGATCAGCTGGACTGTGTTTTCCTACCAGACAGGACAGTAGTGTAAACTTGCCTTGTAGCAGTGACGTCAGCATTGGCCTCAGACTCCATAATGACGTCATCCCTGCAACAAACCAGACACACAGCTCAGGTACAGCAGTACAGTCAGGTGGAGGACGAACTGGTCACGTTCAGTTTTCTTGTATGCAGAGAGAGAGAGAGTTACGCCAAACTCCTTTCAAGAATCTGTCAGTTTAACGCCGGCTTGCTGACAGAGTGATGTTCACCTGATGGGGCGTGACTGAAGAACGGTTAGGGTCTCCTGGTAAATTCGGCATACAAGTGAACCACCAGGCAGCACTTTACCTCAGTAAAAATTCAACTTTCAGCACTGGTTCGTGCATTTTAGCGGATAAAGACTTATCGGATTAACAGGCGAACCGATTCTAAAAATTGAAATTGTATTGAAATATGTTCCGCTTGGTGTAGTGAAAATATGCCGAAATGAAAAGTGGCTCATATCGATTCCTTAGAGGTGTTACGTCCTGTTGTACCAAGTGTTTAGGTTTACAGATTAGCAAGGCAGCGTTTAAGTGCCAGATTTTTGAATGGAATTTGGCGTGACAATCTCTCCACACGTATCGGGGCAAGTGCTAGCTAAGCATCTATTTGTTAGCTTGCCATAAAGTAAAAAGAACACTTATATCTACACGAATAATGCTAAATTGTCCTTGCACAACACCACCATGGCTAGCATAGTTAGCTACCTGCCTATATGACACAGAGGTTATTTATCATTTTAACAGTCATCATACCTGCTTAGAGAATCCCGGACAGACAGCCAGCACCGTGTTATTATAAAGATATATCCGTCTAGATGAAAACTGATGTGGAACTGGTGAAAATGTACCTGGCTATCGCATTTTGACTGAAACAACCAAGGACTCTTCACACCATGGGAGAAACGCTTCTGACTGCCGGAAGAGTTTCACAAAGAAATAAAACTGTTTCCGGTTCAAGAGCAACAAAAAACAGTCACCGCTGCCCTCTAGAGGAGGCGGGATGAAACGGTTCAGTTCAGACCAGACTGCAGTTCAGTTGCATACAGCTGCTTAGACTAGTCTAAACCTTAGACTGGTCTTAGATTCTCAGGTTGGACTAGTTTAGGCTAATTAAGACTGTCTGTTATGACTGATTTATTTTGAGGTAGGGAAGTTAGCCCCTCCCCTCTGGCTAATCTTGAGTTAAAAACTTTGGTGTCATGGCAACGAGTCGGCCTAACTGGGGGAAATTTAAATACTGAAGCTGTTTTATACAAGATGGAAAATCTTTGGTTTTTGGGAAGAACCTGAAGAAGAGAGAGAGTTCAGAGACAGAAACAATCAATTAGAGATACAACAGTCTAGAAGGAGTAGGAACAGGTAAATAAGTGTCTATAGCAAGTTTGACTAGATATATCTTTATGCAACTGGCTGCTGCAGTGTGAGTGTGAATGTGAAAGTCTCCCAGCTGTAGGAAACAGAATGTGAACTGAATGATTGAGTGAAAAATTCCACTTCTACATTATAAATCAAACATTATGAATCAAACATTATAAATCAAACATTATGAATCAAACATTATGAATCAAACATTATGAATCAAACATTATAAATCAAACATTATGAATCAAATAAAAGACAGTTCTACAAACCAAACACATTCAATCATAATGTATGGATTACCATTACATGCTCTGCATCAAATACCAGCTGAAAGGAACCTTTAACATTTTATGATATTCAGTATTGATAATATAAAACACTATGTGTAATCTCAGATATGTGGGAAGAAAAAAACAAACAAACATGGAATTTCACAGAATTTCACAGAATAAAATGAAACTTCCTGAAAGTCAAATTCAATTCACATTCTATTTCCTGTAGGTTTTTTGAGCAGATACAGAATATTAATGAGATGTTGTTGTACAGTCTGGAAAAAAACTGTTTTTTAATAACTTTGAAGCTACTTAAGGGGAAAGTTAAGGGGAAATCAGGGTGCGAGGGGTTAAAACCTCCAGTCCAGAGTCACATATGCCTTATCTTATATCTCATATTATGCCTTACCTGCCTTATCTCTTATCTGTGTGTGTGTGTGTGTGTGAGAGAGAGAGAGAGAGAGAGAGAGAGAGAGAGAGAGAGAGAGTGTTTTGAGAGTATTTTGGCAACACAGGTATACTTAAGCTAATTAAGACATTCTGATTCTGTGTGTGTGTGTGTGTGTGTGTGTGGGTGTGAGAGAGAGAGAGAGAGAGAGAGAGGTGCTGAGTACAAGGTTATCCTTTATGGATCGACCTATCAAGTGATTAAAGGTTCTCTTATCAATATTACACACAGTTATGAAAATTAACAGTCACTTATTCCATTATTGCAACACTGAGACTGATCCACAGCCTGCAGATCCTGGAACAGTCTGGAGACGTCTTCAATATGAAGATACAGAGCTGTGACCAAGTCAGCTTCACTCGAGTCCCAAGTCAGTCTCAAGTCTTGAGGCACAAGTCTCAAGTCAAGTCCCAAGTCTAAATGTATATTACCAAGTCAAGTCCACGTCATTAATGTCAAGTCTCAAGTCTAAATGTAGAACAGCAAGTCAAGTCAGAACAAATCAAGAGTCCAGTATCAATTTAATATCTTAAAGAAAACTAAATATCTAGGACTTTTCAATGCAATATGGTTTTAATAGGATAAAAACTTGGTAAGAGCATCATGAGTTTGATTTCTATAATCAGTTTCAACTTCAATAAATTCAATCATTCCATACAAATTCAGAAAACAGAATTTAAATTCAGTCGTCCGCTGGAACAAATCTCATCACTTTCAATCTAAGTCATTTACACAAACACAAGATCTCAAGTCAAGACTTTAGAAACCTTTTCAAGTCATCAAAGTACAAGTCAGAGTCAAGTCCCAAGTCACCAGAACCCAAGTCAAGTCAAGTCTCAAGTCTTCTCTTCATGCAGCAAGTCAAGTCTCAAGCAATTCAAACTGTGACTCAAGTCCAAGTCATGTGACTCGAGTCCCCTCCTCTAGTCTGCTCATTTATTTCAATTTGAATCCATGATGCCAAGATATTTATATTCTGTGAGTCTCTCAATCATAAGTCCATTTGAAGTAGAAATATTAAGGTCATCATAGTCTATAGCTCTGGATCTTGAAAATAGCATGAACTTTGTTTTATCAACATTCAGTACAAGTCTTAGGTCTTTAAGAGCACCTTGCAGAACATTAAAGGAGCGCTGTAAGTCCTCGACTGCTAGATGCACAGTGTCAGCGACACAGTACAGCTCTGTGTCACCCCGGACAGACGGGCATGACAGTTTGTCAAAGATGAAACAATATTGTTGATATAAACACTGAAAAGAACTGGACCTAAAATTAAACTGTGGAACACCTTTTGTGCTTCCTAATTTAACAGATTGTTGTCTCTCTGATTGGTAGTTCCTGAACCAATCACATGCATTGATATCAAATCCAATGTTACGCAGCCTCTGCAAGAGCAGACAGTGGTCTACGGTCTCAAATGCTTTGGATAAGTCAACAAAAAGTGCCGCACAGTGCTTTTTTTTTATCCAAAGCTGACACAACGTCACTTAGAACCATAGTAGCAGCAGTTACAGTACTGTGCCCCGCTCTCAAACCAGACTGAAATGGGCTCAAGATGGAAGCTCTGGACAAAAATACCTTCAATTGATCATTAACTAAAAATTCAAGGACCTTTGCCAGGCAAGGAAGTTTAGATATTGGTCTGTAGTTGTTAAGATTACTCTTGTCACCTCCCTTATGTAGGGGAATTACATGAGCCATTTTCCAAACTCTGGGAACTATGCTGGAGGAAACAGAAAGGTTGAAAATATGAGTTATTTGTTCTGAGATAATTTGCGCCGAGAGCTTAAGAAAAAAGGGATCCAAATTGTCCTCTCCAGTACACTTCCTGGGATCGATGGCAAGGAGAGCATCTTTGACTACATTTGAAGAAACAGGATCAGGGTAAACAGAGAGCGACAGAGTAAACTGTCATCAGTAGGAGAGGGATCTAACCCCCCATCCTCAAAAAGGTGACCAGCTGCTACAAAATGTTTATTAAAAGCTAAACTAATCTCTTTATGGTCAGACAATAAACAGTCATTAACCTTGACCTGAGTAGGAACTGAGGAGAAGTTATTTTTATTGGAATTTACAGCCTTCCAGAAATTTGCCGGAGTTGATTAAATCCAGAAAATACTCCGATGTGGCTTTCCTCACCATGAATGTGCATCTGTTTCTGAGTTGTTTGAAAGCTTTCCAACAGGAAACACTTCCAGAGTTTCTCACAAGGGACCAAGCTTTGTTTCCTTCCATTAACAAGTCAGATAGATCATTTGTAAACCAGGGGTTTGATCTATTTTTTACTTTGTGCTTTTTAAAGGGTGCATGCTTGTCTATGACTGAAAGGAAGGTCTTGATGAAATAGTCCAAAGCTCAATGTCCGGAATATCAGATTAAAGATGAATATCACTATGATAGAGATAATTTAAAAAGGCTTGTTCATTAAAAAATTTTAAGTGACGCTTAACAATAATTTGGGATTGCGATCTCTCTCACCGGACAGTGATCACTGACTCCAAGATCAAATACACCAGCAGAAACAATTTTATTTCTCCTATTGGATAGGATTAAATCAATCAGCGTTGAGTTCAAAGGGTTTTTTAGATTAGGTCTAGTAGGTTCAGTTGTGACAGATTAAGACTGCAACAGATTTCTTTAAAGTAATCAGAGGTGTCAGAAAGCCAGTCAATGTTAAAATCACCCATGACAATTACTTCATTATTGACATACCTAGAGAGTATATCTGCCAGATCATTAATGGAGCTAGTGACAGCTGAAGGGGGGGCCCTGTATATACCAACCACAACAATAGACTCATTTGGCAGATAAAAGTTTAACAAGTGGTTAACAGGTTAAAAAGTGCAGACAATCTGATATTCAATGATCAGATCTTCACATTTTCCCTCAGTGTTTTTCATCAGCCCTTTTCCTCCACATCAGGTTTCAGCTCCCAAGGAATGGCACTGCTGGTTATTCCTACATAAAAACTGTCAGAAAACCCACAGATCTTTTTCACATCACTTCCAGATCTTTGTGAGATATTTACAAGGTTAAAATGAAAGGGATTCAGATTGCTTTAATGTGCTGTCAGTCATTTTGTTTCAGTTTGTGTCACTTTTTTTCAAATGGTTGGATTCTCATTTTGGACCAAAACTGTTCAGATATTGAACAGGAGAAGCCAGACCTGATCCCGGGTCCAGAGTTTAATCTTCTGAAAGTGATTCCTGAAGTCCTCTGATAAGTATTGATAACAGCCAAGGCCTCAACCTTGAGAACAGACGCTCAGCAGATCCATATCTGTCTGAGAACCACAGTTGCATATTAAACCGCTCAGTCAGCTGCAGGAGTCCAGGAGCAGAGCTGAAGAAGAGCTGAAGAAGAGCTGAAGAAGAGCTGAAACAGAGTAGAAGAAGAGCTGAAGCAGAGCCGGAGCGGAGCTGAATCAGAGCCGGTCTGAAGACCCGGGACCTGAACCTGATCATGAGGCTGGATGTGTTCCTGTGCGTCCTCGCGGCGGCGCTCTGCGTTGCCGCGAAGCCGCTGAGCAAAGCGAAGAATCCCAACCGGCTGCTGCTGATCTCCTTCGACGGCTTCAGGTGGGACTACGACCAGGACGTCTACACCCCCAACCTGGACCGGCTGTCCCGGGACGGAGTGAAGGCCAAGTACATCACCCCCCCCATGATCACCATGACCTCCCCCTCCCACTTCACCACCATCACCGGTAAGGCAGATCATCATGAGGATCTTGGTCATATTGGTTTTTAATTTTTTCTTCCGTTATTTAACCAGGGAAGTCACATTGAGATTTACAGACTACATGAAGCCTGTAACAGAAGTCTAAAATTAACTAAAGTACTTTATAATGCAAAATCAAAATTAGTACAATCATTTTAATAACTTTCTAGACGAGAAGTACCTCAAATGAAAATCGGACAGCAAAAATGGCTTTTATCACTTTTATTAGTACTTATTTTTATTTTCCTTGCACTCATTATCAGAGTGCTGTGACCTCTGACCTCTAACCGTCACACCTGCTTGTAATATCGGTCACACCTGCTTGTAATATCGGTGATCAAGGAACTGAGGTTTATTCTCCTGTTGAGCTCAGGAGTCTCTCTGGATAAGAGAATCAGCTAAATAACAAAGTTCACCACAGTGAACACTTGCTGCCATGAACTAAAATCTAAATTAGTTGAAGGATTTGCTTATAAACTCTCAGAGAACCACAGCTGCTTTTAATTCTTTATGTTTAGTCTGTTTGCTGCTGTCGTCTGATTTCTTAAGGTGTGAGGTGTGTGTGTGTGTGCTGTGTGATACATACATACATACTTTTAAAGGCACTATGAGTATCATTTTACTAGCAATAAATCATCAGCACATTCATTTTCAGACATTAGTATAATTACTAATAAACGGCCTCTACTCTTCAGGGGGGAGGAAGCAACAGGGCTTATGGGAAATGTAGTCTTAATATGGAGAAACACTAGAACTGACAATACTACTGGTGTGAAATAGAGGAGAACAATCGTCTCCAACATGGACTCATTGGTTTACAGTCATTAGACCAAGGTAACACTATTAATGTGACGATTAGAAATGAAACACAGAGCAACTTTAAAGAGGAACTAAACCCCAAACCCAAATCTGTGTAAAGCCTGACATCTAACTGTAAAAAGCATGCTGCTGAAATTGTCATCTGCTATTGGCTGATCTTTGGTGCCAGGTGATGTCACCTTCTGTAGAGTGCAACAAGTGGTGACATCATGGGTTTGGGGTTTAGTTACTCTTTAAAAACAGATGCAAATCTCATTGAAACCTATATGAATAATGGGTAACAAAAGGCAAAGACAAGGCCAAAACTTTCCATACAGAAACCTGGGTTGGTTAATTTGAGTTATGAGTTCATTTCCAAAACAAAACAGACCCATTTTTGAAAAAAAGAAAAAACCCGAAATCATACTAAAAACAAGACTAGAGTCTAACAGCCCCGCGACATTGAATTTTATGAAAGCGTCTCTGCCGGGAATCAAACTCAGGTCTCCCACTTGAGAGTCTGCAGTCAAACTTCCTGCGGGCCATGAGACCATGAAGCGGTGAACAGAGCGACCGACCGACTGCCATCCATAGAGCACAGGGCTTAAAATCATCACTAGTCAGTAAAAGTGTTATCTTGACAACCAAGGACTGAAGTTACCTCCTATCTAAAATATTACAATTTCTTTTAATTTTGAGCCGTCCATCGTTTTGTAAGAGCACTTTGTTCATTTTGAATTGAAACTGATGAGTTGTCTTCTGTCCGTCAGGCCGATGGATCGAGGACCACGGCGTCGTCCACAACATGATGTTTAACACCACAACGAATCTTAAAATTCCTCACAAACTTGCTCTGAAGAAGTCAGAGTGGTGGGACAACGGAGCGCTGCCGCTCTGGATCACAGCACAGAACCAGGTCAGGCACCGATCAGGATGATCGATCCCTTCAGACAGTTTGTCTTCACATCCCATTATCTAAAGACTTGATTGACTGATTTTCAGATGCAAGATTAAAGACACGAGCGCATGTGTTTTAGTTGCAAAATGGTTTGGATGATTCTACAACTTGTCATGTAGATATAGCAGGTTTTGACCCTTGCAGAGGAATAAACTGCTCTAATCAAGTTAAAGAGCAACTAAACCAAACCCAAATCTTTGGTGAAGCCTGACACCTAATGGTGAAAAGTAGGGTACTGAACTGGCCATCTGCTATTGGCTGGTCTTTGGTGCCAGGTGATGTCACCTTCTAAAGAGTACAACAGGTGGTGACATCACCTGGCACCAAAGACCAGCAGATTTTTGGAGCGTCCATTGGTGTGTTAGGACTGGACTGGAGAGCCACAGCAAGACATCAGTAGCTCGTTCCTGTTTCCTGTTTGTTTCTTTCTGTTTTCTTCAAATTACCAATCTGCTATTGGCTGATCCATGAAAAACCATGACAAAACAGGTAACCTACATCACAGGCAATCAAGATCAGCCAATAGCAGATTACATGCTTTTAACCAGTAGATGTCAGTATGATCTGAAAAGTAGCTGTGTTTGGTTTCCCATAAAAGAGCAATAAACCCTAGACCACTTTGGGAGTTTGCTGCCATCTAATGGTTAAAAGTGTGCTACTAAAATTGCTACCTGCTACTGGCTGATCTTTGGTGCGAAGTGATGTCACCCTCTATAGAGCAGTGATTCCCAACCCAGTCCTCAAGGACCCCCTGTCCTGCAAGTTCTTGTTCCATCTTTACTCTTGCACACCTGATCTAATAGACCATTTGCAACATTTCTGTTAACTCGCCCCCCTTAGTTACTGTTGCTATGTCTGACAAACTTTGAAGACGGACGCTACCATAGACGCTACAATCCGATGTTCTCCCAAAACAAATTTTTACCGTGTTATGTCCTTGTCAAACCGCTGCAACAAAAGCCGTACTTTTGTACTTCTGAGCCAAACTCTCAGTGCATGTCGGAGGCTCTGTTAGAACTGTCAGAACTGTCTCTACTGCTTAACCAATCAGCATTAAGACCTTAACTGGATCAGGTGTGCAAGAGTAGAGCTGGACCCCCCCCCCCAGAGCAGCAAACCAAATTGATCTGTTGAACTTTGTGGCCAAGCTGACTGTGATTCTGAGGTTTCTTGTATTTGTCTTCCAGGGTCTGAAAACAGCTTCGTTCTTTTACCCGGGCGGGGCGGCGAACTACAGCGGCCAGGCGGTCAACAGAGCGCTGGTGGAGAAGACAGGCCATCCGGACGACAACGAGACGGAGTGGAGGCAGAACATCGACACGGTGATGAACTGGTTCTCCCAGGAAGAGTTCCACCTGGTGACGCTGTACTACGGAGAACCGGACAAAGTGGGCCACAATAAAGGACCGGACCATCCCAAGAGGAAGGAGATCATCCAGCAGATCGACCGCACCATCGGCTACCTGAGGGAGGCCATCGCCCGTCACGGTCTGACCGACAGTCTGAACGTCGTCATCACCTCCGACCACGGCATGACCACCGTGAAGAAGCGTCCGCTGGTGGACGAGATCATTCTGAGCAAGTACCTGAACCTACTGAAGCTCACCAGCTTCGAGATCCTCGACTACGGCGGTTTCGGCATCGTGACGCCGAGGCCAGGCAGGGAGCAGGAGGTTTTCGACGCGCTGTCCAACGCGCCGAATCTGACGGTTTACAAGAAGGACGAGCTTCCTGAGAGTTTCCATCTGGCCAAAACCGACCGGCTGCCTCCCATCCTGATCGTTGCAGATCTGGGATTCAACCTCAATTCTGTAGGTGTCGTTTGGCTTCAACCAAACCTTCTACACATCATTACCAGGATATGAATAAATGTTTAGTACTTGCCAATAAATTAAAAATGTTAATGTTCTGGGAAAACTGAAATGGGAAAGAATCAGAATTGGGACAGTTTCAGCTGCAGTGTGAACGAAGCCTAAAGGCTCAAATCCAAGAGGTGAAATGAGATGAAACTGATCAGTCAGCTCCACCCTGTCCAGAGAAATTTATGATGGAAGTTTGTCTTTATTCACTTATCTGAAATTTGGTTAGATTGATCTATCCAACTTAGATGAAATTTAGATTTACATCTACATACATTTTAGTCATTTGTCACACTTATTCAGAAAGACTTCCAATAGTTGCAACAGAAGAATAAGCTTCAATTCCTAAATCAGCAACATTACATGCAGCCAAGAGTAAGGAGGTCAAAGGTCTGACAGAGAAGCATGATCAGGTACAAGTAGAGGAAGAGGAGAGGAGGATGTGATGGGTACGAAGAGGAAGTGACCGATATTTGCCTGGAATTTGAACTTAAATGTTTGTGATCGTTTTGTTTTTCTGATTTCCCAACAGAGATTCATCGTCTACGTCAACAAAGGCGACCACGGCTTCCATAACGGAGAGATGGACATGAAGACCATCTTCAGAGCCTTCGGACCCGACTTCAAGAGGAACTACCTGTCGGAGCCGTTCGACAGCATCCACATCTACCCCCTGCTGTGTAAACTGCTGCAGGTCGAGCCGGCGCCGCACAACGGGACGCTGGCTGTTACTGAGGCCATGCTGCACAGCGGTAACACAATATACCAGACATACAGTACAATACTGTCTGATACTACCTGACTCTGACAGCCATTTTATCCAAAGCAGCCTACAGTTTCATGAGTGCATAGCAGCAGTAATAGTATCAGTGATAGTAATAGTATTAGTAGCAGTAGTAGTAGTAGTAATAGTATAGTACTAATACTACTAGTAGTAATGATAGTAATAGTAGTAGCAGCAGCAGCAGAAGTAGTAGTCATAAAAGTAGTAGTAGTAAAAGTCGTAATAGCAGTAGTAGTAGTAGTAGTAATAGTAGTAATAGTAGCAGTAATAGTAATAGCAGTAATTGTAGTAGTAATAGTAGTGATAGTAGCAGTAGTAGCAGCAGTAGTACTAGTAGCAGCACTATTAGTAGTTATAGTAGCACTAGTAGTAGCCGCAGTAGTATCAGTAGTAATAGTAGCAGCAGCAGCAGTAGCAGTAGTAGTATTACTTTACCAAATGAAACTGCAGTGTAAGATATATACTGTCTTTGTTTTAGTGTACTTAATGAATGAAGCCAGTAACTGTCTCTCTCTCTCTGTCTGTCTCTGACTCTCTCTCTCTCTCTCTCTCTCAGGAGTGACAGCAGGAAGTCGGGTTTCTCTCAGTCTGTTGGTATCGGTGGTTTTCTACAGTTTATCAGTCCTGTAGCGGCAGCAGGTCCAGGATCAGCTGAGGACCGAACAAGACTGTTTTTCTTTGTTCCTGAAAAGTTGGCATGTTGGAGATGGAAGGTTTTCACCGGACAACAGAGACTTGTTCTGCTGGAAAGTGTCTGTCGTCCCTGACCGGACTCACAGCTGAGACAGAGTTGAAATGAGGCTGTTGGGCAGTGACTTTACTGATCACTGTGTTTGAACCTGAACTCTGAATAAAAAAAGATGTAAAGACTTTAAAATCTCTTCTCTGGTTTAGACATCTTTGGTGTTATTTATACACATGATGCTAAATTATGACATGCCATTTTTGATACTCAGACTGATTAGTATTAGGATTTTTAACTGATTTTCTCGAGACAAGAATGTCTTCTCATGAAATTTATCAATGTTATGAATTTCTGTTTCTAGTTCACAGTTATATGCAGATTTCTGAAATAAATTAGTCAAAAGGTTTTTTTTCATCACTACAAATATTATTATTGTACATGACTGTTTATTTTGTAAAATAAAATAATGAAATTTGTGTGAAGTTCAGTGAGTTTTCAGCCTCTCTGCTGTGTGTGAACTCAACACATCGACACGCTGACAGTCGCACAACAGTAGTAACCTTTATTGCTTTCATTAAACATTTCATTTACATACAAAAACAAAACAGAACAGGTTTGGCTTCATGCAGCCCTCCAGCATCCTCAGTGAAACAGTCCAGGTGTGACAGATTGAGATCAGTCGTTAAAATGTCTCCGGCCTCCACAGAAGCCGAGGAAAAGGGACGTTTGTTTTCTCCCCCGGCCGCTCGACCGACAGCTGAACGCAGAAACAAACAAACCTCTGTGTTTTCAGCTTTCAGGTCTGCTGGGTTGTGTGTGGATCTCTGGCTTTAACAGGCCATTTGGCGTTAATTAGGCGTTAATTTGGATGCCATTATTTCAGTTTTCACATTTCTCCTTCTCCACAGATCAGTTGTGTTCCTGCGATCCTCCAAAGAACCGTTCAGTCTCAGAGTGTTGGTCTGCCAGGCTGCAGTTTCTCCACAGCGCTGCAGACTAAAATCAGTATAAATCCTTCTCACTGCCAAAGGACTTGATGTAAATACTGCAGTAGAGTGAGAACAGAGACAGAACAGGTTGTGATGCACAAACTCATACGGTGAAAAAGCTCTTTACTGTCCTGTGGAGGAATAGAAACATCGCTCTCACTGATTCGTCTTCAGGATATTTAATTTGAAATGATAAGGGAGCTTCATATTTCTCACAGCTTGGTGGAACCTGGAGCAGAACTAAGGCTTTCTCGCGCTAAAAACAATCAAACGCTATAAAATTTTCACATAAAATCACATTTTAAAATTCATGACTCAGGAACCAAATCTAAAAGGAATTTATTTAAAAGTAGTGAAAACATCTAATAAAGCTCATTCCTGCGACTTTTAGGCCCCGAGAGTCCTGACAACAGATTCAGTCGCTGCTGTCGCTGAACAGCTGACATGTAGAGGAACAGAAGTGTGGTACAGAGCTACATTATTCTTTGCTGATATATGAAGTTCACTTGTTCACAGTATTGATGTGGCTTAATGGGAAAATGTGATTAGGTGATGCTGGATCATAATAATCAGCATGTAAGACGATTATTATCCGACTGCAGCTGCTGACTGACTGTCAGGTGAGTTTGGTCGACTGAGGGATTTAATGCCAATCAGCAATTAAGGCAAATTTTCAGCTTTCTGTGCAACTTTCACTATTTAACCCTGAAGACACCTGGAGACTTCTCACTTTGCTTTACAGACACTTAAGAGTCACAAGCTTCATGCTATGGAGAGAGATCAGTGCCAAAAGACTGGATTTGAATTTGTCAAGCTCATATTAAACAGTTACATTGAAAAAATGATTTGTTTTTTTAATAAATGAAATAAAAATTCTTTGTAAGGCACAATTTGAAATTGAATGTAATGGCTTGAAATTGAAAGTGATTATTATTGAATTTCAGTTTTAGCTAGCTGGTTAGCTAGTGAAACGACAAAACCTTCAACTAGCTAGTGAGAATTAGTAGCAGTACCAGTTCACTCTCCAAAAAAACGTTCAAAACATATATATTATTTAAAGTTCCATATTCTCCACTCTGCAGTTTTATTTTGTGTCTTTCTGTCCATTCAAAGCTGTGTGTGTGGTGTCATGAACCAAAAACACTCTCAATCCATTTCTCCACGTTCATTTTCCAGCATCTCTCTGAGCCTTACCAAGAACAGGCCGTTTCTGTCTCCGTGTCTTTAAGGCTCATTAATATTCACGACCCCTCTGTTCCGATTGGCTAACCATTTCGAGAGCGAAACGTGAGACGCCGCGGCCCGGCGGCTACAGGTAGGGAAAACTCTCCGGTAATAAACGATGACGACCGCTCGACCGCTTTGAATAAAACACTTTGTTAGTCTATTATTTCTTACAGAAATGATAATGAGCGAACCTTTGTGACGCCACAAAGTTACGGAAGTCCAAGCGGCTCGTTTAGAGGCTCGCTTTTCTAATATGGATTGTGTGGATTTAGTTTTGATACTTTCACCATGTTTAGATACACATCCAACTCCTTTATCATCACAGAGGAGAGGGAGTCCTGCTTTACATGATGTGGGACCTTTAATTCAACGGGTCAGTAAGAGCATGACAAATTCAGATTTATTCAATTCAAAGAGAAGGGTCTATCTGCAGCCTGCAGACTCGCTACAAGCCACGCCCCCACCGGCTACGTCAGTACAAGACACGCCCCCTGAGAATACGGTGGCCGAAATGGGTCGGACAGTGGAACTCTGCAGTTCCGCGACACTGGCCAAAACCTGTTTTGTCACCAATGCGCATTTCCTTTTCAAAATAAAAGCCCATTAGAGGCTGGCACTAAAAACACAGTTGTGAATCGTGAAATCTCTGTAACTAATAATTAATAATGTAGCAAAATGTTTAAGAGGACGACGTCCTTAAATCCCCATTTAATGTCCATGAATCAATTAATGCTGAGGTGGCATAACAAATAGAAAGGTAGGGGGCATGCAGAGTTTTATTAAAAATATAATTTCCTTGTCACTTTGATATAACAGAGTACTTTGCATAGAACTTGGAATTGAAAATGTCAAATACATTTTGAAATAACAATGTAAAGCAAAAAAAAAAAAAAAATGTCTTAAGTTTAAAAACTCTTGGTTTACAACTGGGCGAATCCTAAATAACTAAAGAATAACCCCACCACCAAAAACTGTGATTGAAGTAGTCTAATTGTATACTTAATTCACTGATAGAGCTCTTGATACAAGAAGTAAGAATATACAGCCCCCACACTTACAATGACGATAGGTTTCTTCTATACATTTTCTTATTCCTCTCCTGTAGATTTAATTTCACGCCCATTTCAAGAAGGCACCAAATATAGTTTTCTTACTTTTTTTCCTCTTTCTGTGTGAATGAATGCAGTTAACATCAACATCAACAGCATCTGCATTGTCACTGTCACAGTTTCTTGGAGGGGGTTCTGTGATTAACATGTTTTTATTTATTATCAACAAGAGAAATACCATTTCGTTAAAACATCAAGACTTTTATTTTGAAGGCTAAGAAAGTCTACCGGAAGTGAGTTTCCTTGTTGTGGCTAGTTTCACGCAGCTTTACTTTGCAGAAGGCAAAAAACATATAATTTCCTATGAAAACGACGTTAAGTTGCTAACCAAATAGCATAGAAGCAGCGGTCTTTTGATAGCCAATTAGCTTCTATCGATCTCCTCTGCCACGAGTTTGAAATACCCGCCGAAAAGCTGTCGTGATGAGGGGGCGTGTCTTGTACTGACTAGTCGGTGGGGGCGTGTCTTGTACTGACTAGTCGGTGGGGGCGTGTCTTGTACTGACTAGTCGGTGGGGGCGTGTCTTGTACTGACTAGTCGGTGGGGGCGTGTCTTGTACTGACTAGACGGTGGGGGCGTGTCTTGTACTGACTGGTCGGTGGGGGCGTGTCTTGTAGCGAGTCTGCAGGCTGCAGATAGACCTACTTGAATTCAAATACACTCTCTGGCACGATTTTGGCACTAACTACTCTCCATACTTTTCCAGTAAAACTTTGAACTGCTGACAGAAGCTGCGAGGCTCGTTGAGCTGCAGCTCAGCTTTCACCAGCGAGGACACTCTGATCACCACACACACTTTATTCATATTGCAAAAATAAGTACAGTGGCAGCGGCTTTGACATCATCAGCTGGCCACTGCAGGCAACAAGGTGAGGTACAACACACACACACACACACACACATACAAACACACATTCAGCCTAAATCAGCATGATGGATTCAGTAAAAACACCTGCGATGTGTTTGGACCTTTCAGAGTGAAACAGCCTCTTCTGCTTCTTGAAAGCAGAAAAACAAAAATTAAAGAAACGAGTAAAAAAAAACTTCAGGTGTTTTTCTTTTCTGAACTTCAGTCTGGAATCAGACCGAAGCCTCTGCTCGGTCAGGAAACCGCCCGGCTTCAGCGGCCAATCAGAGCGCTGTGCGAAACCCACTGAGGAAACCTGAGGAGCCCGTTTCCGGGACGGCGGCCATCTTGGCTCCGAGCGGCAGAGTCTCCGTGTTTCACCATAAAACGATGAGAAATTAAAACGTTCACCTTCCTCCGATAGACGCACGGTGAGGTGAAACCTGATTGGTCCTCCCCCGACCTTTCACCTCAGTGTAGAGAAGACAGAAGGTGGCGGCGTTGCCTTGGTAACAGCAGCGCCCCCCGGGGGCTGGAGAGGGGGGGTGGGGGGTGGGGGGGATCATAAGGAAGTCTCAGCGTCCACGAACCTCTGTGCCTCCACTTCCTCCACGTTAATCTGGACACTCGACACTTTCTCCTGACTGCAAGACACAAAGACATCTTCATCATCATCATCATCATCATCATCATCTCTATTAACAATATCATAATTCATCCACGAAAAAGGCAGATGAAGAAGAGTGTCAGAGTGAAGAAGACTCTGATAATTTCCAGGTTGTGAGAAGTTTGGAGATCGAGGTGTGGAAATGTTTAGAAAGGTCTGGAAGGTGTGGAAGTTACCTGGCGCTGGGCTTCAGAGCTTTGCTGGAAACGGATTTCCAAATGCCGCTTTTGGCCATTTCATCGGAGATGTTCACCACCGAGGGGTCGGCACTGCAGGACACACACATATTTACTGTTCCCCACAGGGATCAATGCAGTTTCATCTGATATTAAAAGGACAGTTCAGTCTGATTGGAGTTTCTGCTCATTTCCTTCATCCCCTTCCTGTTTTCCATCACTGTAGACGTTTTCCAGCTTTCATCACGTTAGGAGATATTTGATTTTTTCCTTCGTCTTAGTTGTTAACATTAAAGGAATGGAAAATTTAAAAAATGAGCAAAAACTCTAATCAGCCTGGAGCCGTGCAGCAGGGCGGCTCGGCTCGGCTCGGCTCGGCCCGGCCCGGCCCGGCTCGGCTCACCCTCGCAGGTTTTTCACGGGGATCTGGATGATGTTTCCTCCGTCGTACGGCGGATCGTCCTCTGCCTCCTCCAGCATCCGCCGAGCCTCCTGGGAACACACACACACACACACACACACACACACGTATGACTATACATGTGAAGGCCTCCACCGACTACATTCATCCCTTATCCTCTAACCCAAACCTAATTCTAAGGCTGGAGTTTACCTCCTTCTCCTTCTTCTTCTTGTCGTCCTCCTTCTTCTTCTTGCTCTCTGGCATCAGGTCGTCCAGCCAGCTCAGCTCTCTATTAGTGAAGAAGAAATCCAGAAGTTTCCGGATGAACACCAGAGCCAGAACCTGCAGCGGAGGATGAGACAGACGGGACAGAGGATCAGATGGGACGGAGCATCAGACGGGACAGAGGATCAGATGGGACGGAGCATCAGACGGGACAGAGGACGAGACGGGACAGAGGATCAGACGGGACGGAGCATCAGACGGGACAGAGGACGAGACGGGACAGAGGACGAGACGGGACAGAGGATCAGACGGGACAGAGGATCAGACGGGACAGAGGATCAGATGGGACAGAGGACGAGACGGGACAGCGGATCAGACGGGACGGAGCATCAGATGGGACAGAGGACGAGACCGGACAGAGGATCAGACGGGACGGAGGATCAGACGGGACGGAGGATCAGACGGGACGGAGGATCAGACAGTTTCTCCTCAGCGCCTCCTGACAGTGTTGATGTCACGCTGCAGTCGTTTACCATCATGGGGAAGACGACGGCGGCGGCGGAGGCCTTGATGACCCACAGCAGGATGAGGCAGGACAGCTGGATCACGGTGAAGACGTGGACCTTCCACAGCGGGACGTAGCGCAGGTAGATCAGGTCCGGCTGGTGTTTGGCCGGCATGCCGAACAGTTTGATCCGGTCAAACAGCTGCAGGACAGAGACACACACTGTTACTATGACTGACCTGAGGGGGGCGCTATAATTAAACCACAGCCACAGCTGCTGCACCGCTCTGATTTTATAACTTAATTGCTTCACAATTTAGCAATTAACATTAAACTTGCTACATAAATCCAGCTGTCCTTACAAATTACACTGATTGGTCTAAAGGGGGCAAAAAAATTAAAGGTCCAAATTTTTAACTCAAACATCTCAAACACCAATTCATCTGATTTTAACAAAACTTGGAAGGACGACGCATTTTGGCAGGTCAGGAGTTTAAAATATTACACTGCTTGGCCTGATGGGGGCGCTATGACTTTGAATATATCCACACACACACACACCCTGTTAGACTCACCTGGATGCCTTTGAGCGAGGAGACTCCCATGTAGAGAAACACTCCATACAGAACAGGCATGGGAATGAACTGACAGACAGGAGGAAACATTATGACTCATTACACTGAAATATACACATTTTATATCTGAGAGGCAAAGCAGAAGTTCAAGACACAAAATTAACAGAGAAAAACATGATAAACTTTATTTCTCAGCAGCTTTTTTCCCCAATTGGTTCTTTAACCTCTTCACTAATCAATTAAACTCTATTTGAACCACTCGTTTCTAGCACTTCATCTTCTATATTATACACAGATTCATTATGAATTAATTTCTTGCCATCTTCCTTTGATTTACACATTTCACCAGAGGGGTCAGAGGTCAGGGGTCAGAGGTCAGGGGGACAGGTAGGGTCAAAGTCTCGCTCAAGGATGAAGGTGTTTCATTATTTTCCACCCCGGTTCCTATAACAATCCATTTTATTTCCCTTTATTTCCCTCCCTGTGATCATTTTTTATTGAACATATTTTACTAGTTTTGTATTTTCTACTGTATTGTATGTTTTATTGCGTAACACCTGCTCTGACCAGTTCTCCCTTGGAAAAGAGATTTTGAATCTCAGTGCGACTTCCTGGTAAAATAAAGTCTAAATAAAAAAATAAATAAAAACATGAGCTGCCACAGGAATCAAACCTGCGACCTGTCACCTGTTACTGCAGTGATTCTCAACCTTTTTCATACCAAGGACTCTAATTAGTCCACATTAGAGCCACAGACCCCCATTTGATGAGATTTTGTCTCTCTGACCCAAATCTGAGAATATTTTTATTGTCAGATATGATTTAGTCCAGAACTCCATGACTGTCTGTATTGTAGAGAGATAACAGAGAAACTATGATCAGAACATCATTCTTCTACATTCTCTAACTGTGTTAACTTCTTGTAAATTAAATAATGGTGAAGTTTAACAATTCATCAGTTTGCTGGGGACCCCCTGGACCCCCCTCAAGGACCCTCGGTGGCCCCTGAACCACATGTTGAGAACCACTGAGTTCAAATGGGGCTCAGACATGTGATTCGTCAGTTGCGGGCGCTCTGTCACCTTCAGGGCGGAGGTCATGAAGACGGAGCAGCCCATCAGGACGAAGATCATGAATCCGGTGACTCTCTGCTCCCGGATGCCCAGGAACTTGGGCTGCTCGCCGGGCGCGGCGCACTCCGACTCCAGCTTCAGGCTGTTGACGTGGGAGATGGACAGAACGGTCGCCGCCACGAACCACGGCAGACCCATCACCGAACACACGCCCAGCATCACCGCCACCACCAGCAGGTCCAGGTGGTAGCCACAGCCTTTCTGCAGGGAGACCAGAGCACAGCAGAGGTGTGACCGAGTCAGCTTTCGCTCGAGTCCCAAGCAGTCTCAAGTCTTGAGGCACAAGTCCAAGTCAAGTCCAAGTCATTAATGTCAAGTCTCAAGTCTAAATGTAGAACAGCAAGTCAAGTCAGAACAAATCAAGAGTCCAGTATCAATTTAATATCTTAAAGAAAACTAAATATCTAGGACCTTTCAATTCAATATGAAAAGTCTGTCCTGTCCCTCCTGTCTGTCTGTCCCGTCCCTCCCGTCTGTCTGTCCTGTCCCTCCTCTCTGTCCCGTCCCTCCTG